>NC_133617.1:393554371-393691871 GCF_048593235.1 Sminthopsis crassicaudata
TTCAATCATAATGACTCTTCCTTATTGACTAAATATTTTGGTCCATGAACTATTTCATGTAATAAATGGAAACCTTTGTCACCTGTGATAAATTTCTATGACACATTTTTTGGCATCACTTACCATTATGCCTTCCTAAATCTACTCCATACTTCTATTTCATATGATGCCTAATATCACTTCACTATTGATGATGACAATTTAGCTTCTGATTTAGACCCAAGTCTTCCAGAAAAAAATTTATTGAATTTAACACACACGTGCACACACACACACACACACACACACACACACACACACACACACACCATTTCCTGCATTTCCATTTTGTTTGTATGTACCTATTTATTGTCTTCCCCAATATATGGCTATATTCTTGAGAGAGGACTGTCTTGTCTCTTTTTGTACTTTCAGCACTTAATACAGTATCTGGTACATAATAAGCACTTAATAAATGTTGATTGATTGATTGAGTTCTAATTTTCAGAGAGAGAAAGATGTACAATGTGTAAAATCTCTCATGCCTCCAACATAATTCTTTGCTCCCAAAAAATATGTTAAAAATACATTTAGGAACTACCATTCCAGTTCCTTCCTGGATTACTTCCCCTTGAGTTTCTTCCTGTGATCACTAGATTAATCTTGATTTCCTTTTTTTATTAAAGCTTTTTTATTTTAAAAACATATGCACAGATCATTTTTTAACATTGACCCTTGAATAGCCTTGTGTTCCAAATTTTCCCCTCCTTCACCCATCACCTCCCCTAAATAGCAAGTAATCCAAAATATATTATACATGTTAAAGTATATGTTAAATCCAATATATATATATATATATATATATATATATATATATATATATATATATATATTTATACAATTATCTTGCTGCACAAGAAAAATCAGATCAAAAAGGAAAGAAAATGAACAAGAAAACAAAATGCAAGCAAAGAACAACAAAAAGAGTGAGAATACTATGTTGTGATCCACACTCAGTTCCCACAATCCTCTCTCTGGGTGTAGATGTCTCTCTTCATCACAAGATCATTGGAACTGACTTCAATCATCTCATTGTTGAGGAGAACCACATTCATCAGAATTAATCATTGTATAGTCCTCTTGTTGCAGTGTATAATGATCTCCTGGTTCTGCTCATTTCACTTAGTATCAGCTCATGTAAGTTTCTCCAGGTGTCTATGAAATCATCCTATTGGTCATTTCTTACAGAACAATAATATTCCATAACATTCATATACCATAATTTATTCAGTCATTCTCCAGTTGATGGGCATCCTCTCAGTTTCCAGTTTCTTGCCACTACAAAAAGGGCTGCCACAAACATTCTTGCACATACAGGTCCCTTTCCCTCCTTTAAGATCTCTTTGAGATAAAAGCCCAGAGAGGTTAAGAATGGATAAATACATCTGAAAATCACCAGCATAGATGATAATTGAATTCATTATATCAGATGATATAATCTGTGAAATAATATGTAAAAAGAGGAAAAAAGAACCTAGGCCAGAGCATGGAGTGATATCTACAATCACTGAGCATGCCCTGGATGAATACCCAGCAAAGAAGCAGTCAGATAGATGGAAAGAGAACCAAAAGAAAATCGTGTCACAAAAAAAAAGAAAGAAAAAGAAAAAAAAAACTAGAGATAAATGAGATCAAGGAGAAAAAAGAATTGAGAGTATCAACAACTGCAGAGAGGTCAAGAAAGATGAAGATTGAGGAAAAGGTCATTAGATTTGGCAATTAAGAGATCATTGGTAACTTTGGAGAGCTCTTTCAGTTGAATGAAGAGATCAGAAGCTAAATGGCAGAGAGTTAGGAAAAGAATGAGAGGAAAAGGAATGGAGGTAGGGATTGTAAAGTCTTCTTAAGGAGTTTATTAACTCAAGAGAGGAAAGAAATAAGAATATGGCTACTAGAGACAGATTGATCAAATGACAATTTTTTTAAGACTGAGAGAAACAAGAGTGTACAGGCATTAGAAAAGCAAGTAGAGAAGCAAGTAGACCAAGAGAAATTGAAGATTAGTAATAAAGAATGATGGAATGAACAATTTCCTGGAGAAGACAAAATGAAATGAGATCACTTGCACATTTAGAATGGTTTGACTTGTGAAGTTGGACCACTTCTTCATGTGAGATGGGATGAAAGAAGAGAGTGGGGGAGGAAGGAAAATCTGAGTGATGTGAAAAGAGGAGGAGGAGAGAAGAGGAAGCTTTCAGCAAATAGCCTCAATATTTTAGTGAAATATGAAACAAGCTACTCAACTGAAAGATTTGAGGAAAGGGGAGCAATGGAAGGTTTAAGAAGGAAGGAAAAAGTTTGCCCAAAAAATGCTGTGGTAAGTGGAATATTGAATCAATTAGACAGGAATAAAAGGATTAACTTGAATTCATGTAACAAATTTGTAGGGGACCCAGTCAGGAAGGAATATTTTGTGACAGAAGAAAAGGCAGCAGATGATGGAAGTAATTAGGAATAATGATGCTGATAAAAGAGAACTATTGAGACTTTTTGAAATGTACACAAGAAAACAGAAGAAAGTTCAGAAATAAATGCAGAAAAACAAGGCACTTTTGAAAGTAATGTATGATGTTTATTATATCCTTAAAAACAAACATGAAATGAAAATTCATAGTACTTAAGTTTATAATTTTAAAAAGTAAAATTAATTGTTTAAAAACTTAAGTAAGGAAAGAGGTTTGTTGCAGCTAAAAACCTGTACAAGTGATGAGCAATGCAAATTCTGGGGCTTGCTGACTAATAAAAATTTTACTAAGAAGATTTAAATAAGGAGCCAAGGACCATGGCACCATTGAATGCAACTTATTTTCAAATAAAGCATAATGGCCAAATATATGGTGTGTATATCTAAAAAAGATGAGCAAAATAAAGACCTTGTTCTTATTTCAGGTAACTTATAACATCTAAGATGCCGACATGCCACAGAATCATTATGTTGTTTTAGACAAATCATTTTCCCAACAATAGGATTGTTGTTGTTTTCACCACCACATGGGTTGAGAATTTTACCCATCCAACAGGGGCAGGTGTATGGTTAATTGACTACTGGGAATCTATAGAAAACTGAAATGAAGGAGAAAGAAGAATGGCTGATAGAGCAAGAACTCAGAAGAGTAGAGAGATGATGGAATCAAAAGCACAGGTAAAGGGATTAATTTTTGCTAGGAGAAATGTCTCTAATTTAGGTTTCCTTGGTCTCATATTTTAAAGATTCCTCCCATTCCTCTTTGTGAAGGACGTGGTCTGAAATTTTTCACAACTGTATTAATCAGTCATTTGTCTTTGAATTTTTACTCATCTTCCTTGTTTTCCAATTATAAATGAAGAGTTGGCACTAGCCTCAATGAATCCAATTACAAAGATAGCTCCTGGGGATGAAACCTTCCAGAATAAGCTAAAAAGCGGTGTCCCCATCCACAGCTTCATGACTACGACATTCAGGAAGAAGTCTTCATCTTCTCAATATCCTCAGCAGCCTCTGTCCCTGATTACAGGACTAGAAGATGGAGAAGAAAAAAAAAAGTCCTCTCACAACCTCCATTTTAAGAGGTCTTAGACGTACAACCAGCTGCTCTCCTTTAATTCAACCAAGCACCTTCTCTTTCCTTCTCACCTTTTCAGCTTCCTATTATTTGTTATCTTCCCCCTTTAGATTGTCAAGTCCTTGAGATCAAAAACTGTTATTTTTGTTCCTTATTTGTATCCCCTGCACTCAACATAGTGTCTGGCACCTGAATGTTTATTTTATTGCATATTTCTTAACCTTCAAAGCCTGAGTGACAGAAAAAAAAAGAGATTTAAAAGGAAGTGAGAGACAGGCTAAGACAAATTTGGTAAGCTATATTAACTTATTAAAAGATTTAAAAAGCTCTTTACTATCACTTTTCTCAGCCATTTTTTGAGATGAGGAAAACTAAGACGCAAACTAGGAAAGGCAAACAATTTGAACAGTAATAAGCAATAAGAATCCAGCACAAAAATATTCTATACTTCATAAATTTCTAGTCTGTTCTACGTATGCTGACCACTCTGACTTTGTAGAAGTCTTTCCACTTTCTTTTTCCAATTTGAGTTTTCCTCAAAATTGACCTGAAGGAGCCATATCCAAATAGGGATCAGACAGCTTGAACTGCCACCGGGACAATCAATGGGCTTCTGCTGAGTCAATCGTTAGGGACCAATTGAACCTGAGAGCAGTTTGTGGTAAAGAAACTTAACAGTAAGCCTGAAGTCAGCTCTCAAGGGTGCTCTGGAGGTACTCATTCATAACATTAGACTCATGTACCTGTTTACTTTTAAAGAATTTACTACCAATTTAATCTGTTAAAGCATACAGATGGCCTCCGCCTCCTCTTTGGGAATAAATACTTATTTCCAGAGATGATTCAAGACTTTTAATTGACTGAATTCCAAGAATTTGGCTTATGGGAACCATTTCTCTCTTATTAATGATTTCATTACATAAGAAATCTGACTGGATAGAAATCTGGCTTAAGTCATTCAAATGAAAATGAGTTTTGTGGCTTTATCTATCTCCACTTGAAACACATAAGTCCATCCCAAAATATGTAATAAATCCACCTATGTTATGCCTTAGAACAAGGATAGGGAATGAACATTCATTGTACAAGGACAGTGGAAGAACAACTGTATTTATTGAATTTAGACTTGGCCATAGTGGAGAAACTTACACCAGATTGCTGTAAGTCAAGCTTGAGGACCACAGATGGGCTGTAGGGGTAGGAGGCAGAAGGGGAAACAAAGCAGCAACCAGACATACCTCTGGGAGGTTCCTGGCCCAGGAGAGCTCTAGTTAGATGACTCTATGGCTCAGGACAAAACTGAACTGCCCCCAGTGAGGGGCCTGTTTGCTAATGCTATGGGGCTTTTGATAAAAACTTAAAATATGATCTGATAATGTGGTTGAATGGTCTGATTATTGTATGACATTTATTAAATGTTTTCTAATCTTATACATGAGTCCTGAAATGACTCCCGTGAAAAATAGCAACATATCCATAAAGTAGTCAGTGAATAAACTAAGTAGAAAGGCAAAAGGTAGAAGTTTGTAAAGCAATTTAATCAGATTGGCTTGGCTTTGGCCAGGACAATCACATTCTCAATGATAGGGGACACTAGTTTCATTAACCCAAATCCTTCCCAGAAACCCAGCTAGTCCTCCAGTTTGCTGTCCTTCAAAGGCTGGAGGGGTGGGGAGGGTGGGAGGGAGGGAGAGAGAAAGCGAGAGACAGAAAGACAGACAGATACAAAGAAATAGAGACAGATTCAGAGAGAGAATATTATGTTTGCAAGGAATTGGTTTCTAGAGAATAAAGTTTATACATCCTCAGTTCCTCCCTGGTTTCTCATTGAATCTTTAGAAACTGTCAGGTAAAAATGACATTTTCTTTAGCCAAATAAAAAAACCAAGTTATGTCTCCACAAATCCATCAGCCCATAATAGTAATGGCAGAAGTTGAAGAGACAGCTGGCCACATGTTCCCATCTCAGGATAAAAAAAAAATACTAAACTAAACTGGCAAAGGTTGCTGTAAAGAGCTCCCTGTCTTCTCCATTCTTCCTTCCTACTGCATACATCTCCATCATTCAAAGAGCTTTTGTGGCACAGTTTGAAAAATGAACTTTGTATCCATTTTTATCAAAAAAGATCTCAGGTTTTTTAAACCCTGCTTTATGAACAGTGTTGAAAGGTCCTGTGACGGGCAAGAGGTCTGCTTTTGAAATTGAACAAATTGTCGGTTTATAGTTCCCAGAGGTACAGGGTGCTGTAAATCTTACAGCATTTAACCCATCTGTTCTTTTCCAGCTATGCTACCAACTTCTCAAGGAGGAGGAGAAGGAGGAGAAATGCCTGACATTTCCTGATGTCGGCTGGAATCTAGGCTCTAGGGAGCCTCTCCAAAAAGTTTTTAAAGTAATATTTATGGATGATCATCATGAATCAGGATCCTAAAAGGTACAGAGAGAAGGGCTGGTGTTCATTAGACTTTGGAAACTGTGCACTGAGGATTTCCCTGTGGAGGGACAAAAGAAGTAGAAGGAAAGTGAAACAGTTTTAGAGTTAAGCCAGATCCTTTCTTTCTTAAAATATATGTGTCTCTGCACACACACACACACACACACACACACACACACACACACACACACACTTTCACTTAGTAAAAATCAGATTCAGTCTGGGAAGCACAAAAACAGCATAGGGATTTAAAGTGGAGGCAGAAGAGGGCTGGAAAGAAACAGAGTACTTCAATTCTTGAAGACAGGGGAGATTATTTTGTCTCAAATTATTCTGATTATCGCTTACTGAAGAAACATTTTTCTGTTGATTCTGAGATGATGAGCTTTTATCTGTAGATTGTTTTTTTTTAGTGTTTTTAATAAATTAAAAGCTAAATCTTAAAAAAAAAGTTGAGCTCATATTGAAACAGCAAGATCTAGCAAAATCTCATGACTTTAAAAATAATGACAACTCCTTGGTGATTATTCATCAGTGGTTATTAACACACACAACAGAACTATATCCTAATAACTCATTTGCTGTGAGCTTACCACAGGCAAAGCATACATCTTAACCATAATTCATTTCCACACCAAGATGAGCTACAAATCATGTTAACACCCCATTTAAAAGCTACTACATATGGAGAATAGACTTGGAGTAGCAATATTAATAAAGAATATAACTGTTCGGGCTGGCTAGAGAAATAGCTCTAATGAGTTTTTAATCTATGCCCTACCTAATATTTTTAAGACCAATTGTGGATGAAGACAAAGGTGATGAATATAACCCAGTGAGTCAAATCTTTCAGGAGCTATATGAGGTAACTGTAACCTATAGACTACATATATAGACCTGCATAGTGAGAAAACAGAACTCATTAGAAAAGACCCTGATATTGGGAAAGATGGACAGGAAAAGGGGCAACATAAGACAAGATGGATAAATAATGTCATAGAAACAATGAACTCATGAACTTAGATTTCAAGAGATAGAGAAGCTAGAAGGGCCTGGGGTGCTATGGTCCATGGCATCATACAGAGTCAGACATGGCTGAACAACTGAACAATAACAAGAAAATAGTATTTATTTACTGTCACCAAGGACCCAGTCTTAAATGTCTCCTTTATTTGTGCAATTGATGCTGTACTTTTACTGCCAAGTCATTGCAGTACAGGTCTTTGTGTATATAGAATGCACAACAGGATGAGTCATGGTCAACCTAACCACTTTATCCTTCTTTATCACTGATCCCAACCCTTGGGACCAGTCTATTTATGTATCAGTCTGCACTGAACATTACAATGGCTGAACCTTGCTGCACCTCATTAATATGGGAAAAGGATAAAGCTGTGGGTAAGTGAATAGAAGTAATTCAACTCCAGTAGTGAATACCACAACCAAAGTAAGCATGGCTCAGCTTGCTAAAGAAAGTCAGTTATCCTTGGGTGATCATTAAAAATGAAGGATTAATTGTAAATTATCTCTAAAGTCCTTTCCGAGTCAAATTCTACTAGACTCCATAGTGGAAACTCCATAGAGGAAGGAATATCTTTTCATCTCTCTTGATGTCCAAGAACCTTGCACTTGTCTCAGTATCTCAAGAATCCATAATTTAATTCTGCTAGATACTCCTCTCAAAAAATGCAGATGCAACCCCTCCATGTCTTAGTAAAGAATTTATTGAGTTTAGGTGGCCAAAAAATAAAAACAAGTGATGGCCAAGTCTTGTGATAATGTTTTATATGTTTTGAATGTAATATCTGAAACAAATTCTTAACTATGCAGTTTACAATCCCTTTTTCCATATTGCTTCTTCAGTCTGTATCTCTGCTTGTTGCAGTAGTGTAGGTTTTAAAGTAAACACCAAAATGTCCTGCTTCCAATCAAAATTTTATTTTTCTGATTTGCTTCTTCCATTTATATTCAGGTAGGTTACAAAAGAAATATAAGTTGTCTGTAACATACCATGCAAGTCCTAACTTTAAAATGTAGACATGATCCTTAGGATTCAACTAAGAAAGTGCACATTCTGTCTTAGAACTGCCTTCTAAATTAAGCGTCAGTTATGGAACAAAAAAAGATATGAAACTGACCCACTTAGAGAGAGTCAATAAGAGAGCCAATCATCATCCATAAAACAGCGCTTTCTGTGCACATAATAAGCATTTTATACGAGGTTTTTGCATTAATTCATTCGTTCATCATTTAGAGGTGAGAATGGCCAATGCATATAGGGCCTTCCATAGTGAAGAGGAAGAATTAGGTTAAAGTTTTGGAATAATCTTAAATTTTCATTTAAAGTCTGTTCAGACTTAATAAGTACAAATACATAGAAAACAAAATAAGAATCTTTTTTCTTTTTCTCTTAAACAACCAGCTACTTCAGCTGGAGCACCATCCTTTCTTGTGGGGTTAATAGAACCAGCAGTGAAGAGGTTAAGTTGGAATCTCATGGCCATTAAGATGGCAGTTTTTTAAAGAACTGAACAGCCTAATCCACATCATAGACTGATGGTCTGTGATGTTTCATTAATAATAAAAGTGGGGGTGGGAGAAAGAAAACCACAAGAAAGCAAGACTCCAGCTGGCCAAAAAAAAACACCCACAAAAAACCAGATGTGGCCCTTTATAATATGGTGTTATCCCCAAGCCCTGGAAAACTCCTGAGTAAAGAAGATAAAGTGAGGAAGGTGTGGGGTGTTTTGTGATTTGCAGTGGAGATGACTGCTGTTAGGATTGCTCATACAGTGAAGAAAGGAAGGCATTTCTCAAGAAGATATACAGAGCACCATCAATTCTTAATCATCAATCCTATGATCCTATTTGTCCTCGTAAGAGAAGCAACATCAGAAAGGGGCATAATACAAAAAAAAATGATGATTTTTGTTGTTGGAATAAATTTCATTTTATTATTTTATTAGCAGAGGATTGGGTCTCCCATTTATGTCCTTAGAATGACATTAAAATTAGTTTCCATTTCTTGGTGACCCAAGAAGTAATGGCAAAGAGAAATAGCCGTGAAGCATTCTTTATCTGGAGGAAAAGACAAGACAGTGTGGTATAGTAACTAGAAAGACTACTAGATTAAGAGCCCTGGCTATCTCATTAAATAGAGAGGGCTTTTCTATTTACAACTAGATCTTTAGTTTCTGTCTTTCCTTATCTATAAAACAGTCATAGCAACATTGCCCTATCAATGAAGATTAAATAAAAGAATAAACAATATATGTTTTGTATGTACCTATATATGATAGTTATGTATGTATATGACAGTAAGTAGTTAAGAGTCACATCTTTGACACATATAGCACAGCTAGGTGGCCATATGCAATCATTTAACTTCTGTTTACACTAAGAAACTCTCTAAGACTCCTCTTTACAGACAAGTTACTAATCTCAATTTGGAGATTAAGTAACTTGCCCAATTTGACACAGAGCATAACAGAATTCAATAGTGAATGTGAAATGTGAAACGCAAAAAATCTAGAGACATCTCCAATCCAAATGTTCAAAGGGATTATTTGTGCCCAACCTGTGGTAGATCCTTCCAATGTCATCTTGGACTAATCAACCACAGTCAAACACATTGTATCATGACCTCAACATCATGATGTCATTGGTCCTTTTCTGGTATGAAGGATGAACAACAACTAATCTTCCTATATAGACTGCCATTATCAAAGAGGCGTTTTCATATAAAATGCTATATAAATGTAAGGTCTTATTACTGGTGCTGAAATATTCAAAGAAATAAATATAGATAACAAGTAATGAGATAAATAGTTGATTACATTTGAACTAAAGAAGCAATGATCTCTAACAGCAGAACAGAGTGTGAAGGAAAAGTGCTAAATTTGTAAAGTGAATTCATCTAGCCAAAATGAATAGATCACAGGGTAGGTCAACTGACTACAAAAAATAAAAATCAGTTTTGCCATAGAACAAGCAGTCTGGAATGAGAATCCCCAAGATAAGAGAGCAAGACTGCCCACAAATCACATTTATTGGTAAATTTTAGCTATTTTAGATTATTATAAAATCTTTCACTTTGCTTTGGCTGTGTAGGTGGAACCAGCCACAAGCTTCAGTGAAATGTATCTCAAAGGCCTTTGAAAGTATAGCTTAGGAGGGATAGCTGTTTTAGAACCCCATTAAGAAAATTCAGTTTTTCAAAAGTGAGCACCAAAAGGATCAAAGTTTAATAATTTCTTTAAGTGGCCTCTTTTGAACCTGTGAACTTGTACATAGTGAAAGCGGTCCTTAAATCTCCACAGGGCTCCATTATGTCTGGCTTCTCTGGAGTGGCCCCTGGAAACTAAGGGTACATTTAACTGAATCCCAGGTTCCCAGGATTGGTTCTCCTGAATCATAAAGTAATAGCAAAAAAAACCCCTAGGTAATATTCCAAACATAAGATTTGGGAAATTTCACAAATCATGAAGAATTCAAAGTGGCATTCTGGGGTAAAGGGAGGAAGAGGTAGAATATTGGAATTTTTGTGTGTAGCTGTTAAGGGAGAAGGGAAGGAGAATAAATCTTACTTAACTCTGGAGTGTGAAGTTTACCTCTCTTGCCAAATGGGTACAATACCAAGGGCAGAATCCTGGATGACTACTTCATAGACATGTGGACTTTAAACATGAAAAACAGTTCATAATCTCTTCCCCAAAACTTATAAAAGATTATTCCCAGTAGAGTATTTTTACTACCTTGTTCAGTGTAGTTTGAAATGGCTTTTACATTTATTTTATTTAAAAGGTAGAAGCATTCCCCCTACCCGCATATGCACAACATCCTTTGCTCTATAAGCTGGAAAGTATGTCTGTCCATACACAGGTGTGCAAGAGTGGCTGGTGAGGTGTGCTGCAGGACAGGCTCTCCTCATCTTCATTGATTAAAAATATGTAGTTCCTGCCTGAACTTGGATTAGCTCTATAATGTAGCCATCACAACAGATCTCTTCTCTTTCTGGAAAAACGGGGGCTCTAACTCAGCTCAATTTAATGAGTATGGGATGGATGAAAAAGTCATACAAAGTGAATAGGGAATTTGATTTGTAACAATACTTTGTGACTTTGCTGGTATTAAAGTGATCTATTTTGATCATGGAAAATGCTTGTATTCATTTAAGGCCATCTCTTACCTAATTTGGGATTATTAAGAGGACACAGACTCACCCTTAATTTCTTCTGGGAGTTTATCAATGTCTTCTAAATCCTTAGTCTCAAAAAAATTCCAATGGTTTTTCTGGCACCATCACCCTGAAAATGTGATACCAAAAAACCAATAAAAGTATCCATTAAACTTTATTTTATTTTCAGCTGCCAAGACAGCATCTCTTCCTTTGGGACAACATTAAAATTCAAGGGGAAAAGCCTGGAAGGCTGGGAAGGAAGGTATTTTTAGTGGAATCATTTTTCTATGGGTGTAAACCTTATTATGGCATTTTGAGGGTGAGAGCAGGGAAAGAGAATAGATTTAGAGATTAGGCTCCAAAAAGTTCCTATTTTAGCAAAATGAATTCATTTGAAACAAAATTCTGATCATGTCTTGACCTTGACCTTGATCTCTAGCATTGTTTTCATTTGCAAATCTTACATGGTTGTCATATCATCCAAAGGCTGAATATAAAAGAATATCAGAGCTGTACTTGCTATTTCAATAAAGCAGAAAAATCTCACTTTCTGCAAACCCAGAACAGCAGCTACTGGCTGCCTGAGTAATTCTGATCTTTCTGCACAATATTAATTTAAGATGCTGTGAAGTGAGAGGTGTGGGGGTGGGGGCTGTCTAAAATTTGTTCAAAGTCTTTGCTGACTAAATCCACATGGAATTTAATTTAAAGAAACTGACACTCACATGAATAATGCCAACATTATTAGCTTTTGAATGCTTCATACCCATTGCCTGCACTTTAACAATTCCTTACTTTATGCTTTTAAAACGATGAGCTAAAAGCATCTCAAAATGCATTTAAGCCCCAGTTTTAGAGGAGTGTGATCTTTTCTTTCTTTCTTCACTGAAATAAGAAGTAACATCTGTTTTTAAAATGTACCAATAGGGAATGGTAAAGATGGACAGCAACTTATCAAAATTTGACAACTCCAAACAGTGGCTGGTTTTGAAACAAATATTCAGTTCAAATTTTGTGGTTTGGGTTTGTAACAGATTATTGTTTCAGCCATCTATTTAGATGATTAAGTATATTGAAATCAGAGAAATAGTGAAAGAATTTGTAGGAGGAAAAAGAAGGAAAAAAACCACAAAGAAAGAGAGAAAGGTAATGAAATGTGATCAATATTTTTTTAATACAAGTTTACAAAGTTATATAAATTCTAACAAGCTTTACTGAAGGAGAAAAAAAAAGGAAACTTGTGTCTAAGATTAATACCCAGAGTGGTACTGTCTAGACTAGTCCGAGACTCTTAGAAGACTATAGTAAAAAGAAAGCAAATGAAACTAAGAATAAGCATGGCACTTGCATAATTTTCTTTTTAATTTCAAAAGAATAAACATTACCCGATACCTATTTGTAAGGAAAAATGGAAGGGGAGACTAAAGGTTTCAGAAAAGGGGAAAAAGACGGAGGGAATGAAAGAAGCACTCTAATTTTATTTGGAGTTTTTCCAACAATAAAATCTAATCCATCATTCTCTCTGTGTGACGGCTCTTAATGAAAATTTAGAGACTGTGACTGAAATTTAGAATTCATAGGGGATACTATTAGGAAGATGTCTAGCAGCTATGCAAAACCTGTTATATCAAAACCTGCCAAAGAAAAAAAAAGTTGAGTGTGAAATGGACAGATTTTAATTTGGCTTCTGGACTGCCCCCCTACCTGCACCCCCCAAGAACAGGAAACTTCCCTCCCAGGATGAAGACTTTGTAATGTTTGCATTCCTCCTGACACTATTTCTTGGGGTTTGGGTGGTGTTCTTTTGGCCTATGCAGAACTCAGTTACTGGTCCAACAGTCATTATGTGGAGAAGAAAGCAATATAATCCAATAGAGTAAAACAACAACTTCAGTTGAGTCAAACTTCTCATCAGCAATTCAAATGCAGATTCTGAAAGGGAAATGGTAATCTATATATGTATATGCTTCTTTCTGCAAATAAAGAATAAAATCTGTGATCTCAGATTGGGAGGAGTGGTGTTTCATTTAAACATTTTAAATGGAAGGTACAACTCTTATTGCTCCACAAAGAATATTTCGGATTAATATTTAAATCATGGGTTCAATGATGCGAGTGTAGTCAGATCCCCAATTCTCTTTTGTTGGCAGATGATAAGCCATCCAAAGCTGCTATTAAGGCATATCTAAAACTCTTGAGACTGCTAGGGAACACAGTGAATAGAATGCTGGATCTAGCATCAGGGACACCTGAATGCAAACCACCACTTCTCGAGAAGTGAACCTGGTCAAATGCTGTAACATCTGAGGATAATAACACCTGCCTCTCAGTGTTGTTGTGACGATCCAGTGAGATAATATTTGTAAAAGGCTTTGCAAACCTTAAACCACTGTGTAAAGTTGAGAACTTATATTTCAAAGCTGTAGAAATCTTAGATCTTGGTGTAATTTGCATTTTTAAACTAAGGGGTAGGAGCAATTTTTTCAGTTTGTACTTTGACAAAGATTCCTATGAAATGGAGAACCTTATGAAAATGTGATTATTTACTAAAAACAAACTGAAAAATACACTATTGTGTATAAAAGTGATGTCATGGAATGGAAACCACACTAAATTTCAAATAACAATTTCAAGTACCTCTAACATTGACAAAGTAATGTGACAAAGAATGGGCCATAAGCTCCTTCAGCCTTCCTTCCCACTTCTGTAAAATAATGATGCCCAGATCACAAGGTTGTTATGAAAGTAAAATGAGATCGAATAGTGTGTATAAAGTGTTTTATAAACCTGAAACAACTATGTCAACATCAGGTATGACGACCCATTTATGTAGCATGTTAACTTTCCTCATAACAACTTTCCTAGTACAAGTATTGTTATCCTCATTTTAGAGATAAGACCAATGAGGTAAGTATAGCATGATATAGTACAAATGGGGGGGGGGCAGCAAGGAGAGGGGGAGAGAGAGAGAAAGGGGGAAAGCATTAAAAGGACAAGACCACTGGTTAAAGATGTTTACAATTCATTTCCGCCCCTATTTATCAGTATCTCACTTTTGTGAGACTGTTTCTTCATCTATAAAATGAAAAAGTAGATTAGATGATTTTAAAGTCTCTTTGGGGAAATGGTAATTCATAGATTCCTAGTGACTTACTCATAGCAAAATGGCAAATAAGTGTCAGAGCCAAACCAAGAAATCATATCTTCCGCTGCCAAGTCCAGTAAACTTCCTGCTTTACCAGGATATCAGGCTGTGCTACTTACTACCTGACCTGTGCTTGGTCACCTTTCTGGGCTTTAGCTTCCTAATTTATAATAAGGAAGCTGAGAGGGTCTCTAAGTTTCCTTTTAGTTCTCATGTTTATATCTCATTTTCAAGTATACCACTACTTATTCTTCAGCCATTTGAAGTATAACTTTAGATAATCATGTTATCTTATTGTACCCTGATAAGAAATGCATTTGAGAAAAAACTTTAACTTTAATTTTAATTTAATTAATTTAGTTAATATTCCAGTTTATTCTGTTGATAATAGGCTGATACGAAGGCTATTTTTTACTTTCTCTGCGGTCTTTTCCTTAGCAGTAATCAAGAGTAGACTTTCCCTAATGTGTCTCAAAAATTATGGAGAGAAAAGGAAATTTAGTGTGAGGCTAATTAATTAGTGCCTGATCAGAAAACAATAAATGTGACTTTAGATGGGGATTGTTAAATGGTCAGTTACTTACATATGAAGATATGGTCAGAAGGACTTAGGCATCAGTCTACCTCATAGGCAAGGGCCTAAAAAGCTAAGTGGGAATAAATAATGATTTTTGGTCACTTATAGCTAGAGTTGAACTTAAAACAGTGACCAGGAAAAGAGGAAATTTTGTATTCAATTGTCATTTGCATGTGCTTTTCATTTCTTATTTTTAATTAAAGAAGAGGCTATTTTCTGAATATTTTTAATGGGAAGAAAAATATCTCAGTTATCAAAGACATTATACAATGATGAATTATTTAAAAGCCAGTTTGATATAAAATTGTTGCCAGTTTTTCAAATGAGTCAAATGCAGTCTCATCACCAATTTTAGATCTCTGTCTAAAGCTATCTTGGGAAAGATTTTAATAATCAAGATTCTTCTAATGTAAAAGGAGGGAAAAAAGTTAATGCTTGAGCCAAACTATATAGTGATACCAGATGTTACTATCAAACATAAAGAATTGGCAAATATCAAATTCAAACTATTAGTACTACTGGTTTCAAAGTTATGCCACCAAGTTTGTAATCTGCACAGTGGGCTTAAGTAGTCCTTTAATTTTCTGCCTATGGATAACAGGCAATTTGGATTAGTTTCCACAATAATAATACCCATCTAATTCTCTACAGATGAGCTTCTAAGTATCTGAAATGTACTACCAAAAGAGATATTTTTGAATAGTTTGCATTTTGAATAGATTATGTTCTTAAATTATATATCTTCACTAGAGATACGTAACTCAAAATTAGCTGTCTGAAACTGAGAGAATAATATTCATTTTCAGAAAAGCTATATTTTTCATATTCATGGAAAGAGAAGTGGTAAATAGGAATGATTGCTTGGATTTAAAATTTTTTGAATAAAATAATAAAATTATTGAGGTATTTCAAAATTCCTTTGTTTAGATCATATCTGAATTTTACGAATTTCCATAAATACAAAAAGCACCATTTAAAGTGAATTTGAATTTTCACTGTGATGAGAATTTGATTCTCAATCTAAAAACAGTAAGATTTTTGAATGCCAGTTCCAAAGACAGAAAATTAATCAGGGAGCCAAATATTTTATCTTTTCAACAATAAGTTTTGTTTTGAAGCATTATATAAATCCCAACAAAGTTATGATTCAATGTAGAAGAACTTTCAATGGATAAGCTGCAAAATATCATGAGAGCTATTGTGACTGATAATGCATGCAATGTTGCTATTTAGTTGTATGTCACTTGTCAAAAAAAAAAGAATATTTGCTTCTATTTTAAATAGTACCCCTGTTTTCCATAATTTGGGAGGCAAGTTGTTACTGATTAAAGGTGTCTTCATCTACACTGTATAAACTGTTCTTTTCTTTCTGCTTCCTCTATTCTTTATCAATCAAAAAATATTTATTAAGCATCTATTATATGCCAGGCACTGTCTTCCTACTTTTTTTTTAATCTTTCATATTCATCATTCCTTAAGATATAGCCATATTATAGATATAGATAAGATAAATAGATAGATCATATTCTATAAGATCTATATGCCAAAATTTCTCTAGACCCCAGAATCTAGGTGGCAGTGGTGTGATCATTAGGATCAGAAAGATCTGAGTTCAAATCTAGCCTCAAATACATCCTCACTATGTGACCTTGGGCAAATCAATTAATCTCTGACTGCCCCAATTTCCCATTTCTGCAAAATGGAAATAATAGTAGCATTTACTTCCCAGATATGTTGTAAGGAATAAATGAGAATATATATTTTAAAGTTCTTAGTATAGTGCCTGGAATATAATAGGTACTTAATAAATATTTGCTTGCTTCCTTCCCTGGGCATACAGCTTGTTTCCAACTTTTTGCTTTTAAAAATAGTGTTACAAATATTATCCACAGAAAAATCTTTTCTTGCTATTAACATGCTCCTTGAGATATAAAATCCAAATGGGATCATGGAATCAATTAGGATAATAACAACAACAAATAATAATAATAATTCCAAATTGTTTCCTAAAAATGTTGATACAAATCAAAGCATAACAGCAGTAAATTAGGGGAGCTATTCTCCCACAGTTCTACCAATACTGATTTTTTCTTTCTTTTATTGTCTTCGCCAATTTAGTGAGTGTGAAATGATCATTCAAAGTTGTTTTAATTTCTTATTATTAGAAACTCCAGTCGCCTTTACAGATGCTATTGATATTTTAATTCTTTTGAATGTATGCATGCTTATGGACAACAAGAAATCCTGTAGGCATGAAAGACACAGAATTATAGTAGTTCAAAATAAATGTGAGAGATGCAAATTTAGGTTCTTCTCTGCTCCAAATGTTCACTTGGACTATTTGTGTCCAACCCATGTTAGGCCTTCCAAGCTCATACTAGTCTGATCAGTCACAGTCAGACACCCTGATCCCAACACAGTAGTGTCATTTTGGTCCTTTTGGAGAACAAAGGACAACCTCCACCATTTCATCTTCACTTGCCATATTGTAACCATTCCATTTAAAATAATCCCACTTAGGATATCTTCAACATAAAGATCACTTCCAGCTGATCAATGATGGACAGAAAACAACTACACCCAGAGAAGGAACACTGGGAAGTGAATGTAAAATATTAACACTACTGTCTATCTACCCAGATTACTTATACCTTCAGAATCCAATACTTAATGTGCAACAAGAAAATTGGATTTACACACATATATTATATCTAGGTTATACTGTAACACATGTAAAATGTATGAGATTGCCTGTCATCTAGGGGAGGGAGTAGAGGGAGGGAGGGGAAAATCTGGAAAAATGAATACAAGGGATAATGTTATAAAAAATTACTCATGCATATATACTGTCAAAAAATGTATAATTATAAAATTAATAAAAAAAATAATAATCCCACTTAACTTATTGAAATGTTAGGACAGAGAAGCTCTATCTACAACAAATAGGAGATTGGGACTAAGAATTTATTGATTGGACAGTAGAAAGAAGAGAGTAAGAAGATAAGATGTGAGGCTGGAAGGACTGGAGCTAGAGATAGGGCTCCAGGCCAATAGGATCTGACAAAGGAATAGCAATCGTGACCATCTTTGCCCCAAGGCTGGGAATAGAGGCAGAACTAGTCCGGATCTGAAAACTGATAATCTGGAGTTTTCAGGGAGATCTAGCACCCCTGTGTGAGGGCTTATCAAGCTTTTTTCGGGATTGCTCATCTTTTTGGTGTCCACCTTTCATTTAGTTCTCTCCTGCAGCTCCAAGAACCTGTAGCATGGCTCAGTCAGATGGGCTAAAAAACCAGGTTAAGGGACTGGCTGGCCTCCAACCTATCAGAGGCTTAGGGGATGTCCACCCCAAGGAAATAAAGATTTCCCCCAGCAGAATAGTTGTTCCAATGGCCATGAAAGCACGTGAAGCAGGCACTGTGTAGTGCTTACAGTTTGGCCAGGCCATTCTGGGCATTCTGGGTCATCACCAATCATCTTAACTTTTTTCTTGAAGGCTGACAATTTTCTGTCACTTTTCCTCACTTAACTCATGAGTCAAAGCATCATCCTCTGATATCATTGGTCCCCTTCACAAAAACAAAGTTCAAACAACAAGCCCATTATGATATTTGCTTATAGCTTCATTTCCCCATGTTTCCCCATGCTTGTGCTATGCAGATAGACAATTAGCTTTCCTGTAGCAAAGATGTTATATTTTAAGTACTATGGCATAGAACACATTCCTTTTTTATTGTGGCTTTCCAATGTTGTATACTGTAGTAGAACAGATTTAAACTAATGGTACACATGTGTAACATACTTATAAATACATATATGTGCATACAGTAAATACACTTTTTTAACACTTAACAAATCTTCTCAAAACTTTTTCCTCCAAAACCATATAAAGAACACATCTCTCACTAATTGAAATGATCAAATTTGATTAACTGGATAAAATAACTTAAATCCATTGTTCTTAGAAGAGAAAACTACTAACCATTTTGTAAAATAAGGATAATAATACCAATAGAGATACATTTACTGAGTTTCTGTAAGAATTAAATGTTGTTAAAGAAGATCCAACTCACTTCCAGTTGATCAATGATGGACAGAAATAACTACACCCAGAGATGGAACACTGGGAAGTGAATGTAAACTGTCAGAACTACTGTCTATGTACCCAGGTTAGTTATACCTTCGGAATCTAATGCTTAATGTGCAACAAGAAAATGGTATTTACACACATATATTGTATCTAGGTTTTATTGTAACACATGTAAAATGTATGGGATTGCCTGTCATCGAGGGGAGGGAATGGAGGGAGGGGGGGATAATTTGGAAAAATGAATACAAGGGATAACATTATTTTAAAAATTACTCATACATATATACTGTGAAAAAAATTCTAAAAAAAAAAAAAATTAAATGTTGTGGGAGGATACACAAAGTTAGGTAAATTATCACCCCAAACCTCAAGAGGCTTATAAAATAGCAAGATGATCAGAGCTGTTTTCTAAAAAGCAAACCCCCAAACCATCAATATAATGGATTAGACAGTTGCTGACATCAATGGGAGCTTCACAGAAGAATTAGACTGGCAATGCAAAGCAAAAAGACTTTATTGGGATATTTTAAGAAAAGCCACATGTCTAACTGAAGACAACCAAGACTGGAAGCACAGAGACAGGAATATTAGAGGAATAACATTAGTTTTCATGGGTCCAATTACCATCTCTATCCATGATTCCTCCCAGATCTGTCTTCAGCTTTACTCTCTTAAACTCCAATTCCACATTAGTAACTACCTACCAAACATATTTGAATAGATATATCATACTCAAAAAAGAACTCCTATTTTCCCCAAAACACACTCCTTTTCTAAATCTCTCCATTTCTGTTCATTACATCCCTATTATTTTTTTTCCTCACTCTAATTCATATTCCAAAGTGATATTCCTGAAGCACAGGCATGAGCATGTTATTCTCATACTCAAGATAATCCAGTGGCTTCCTGAATTGAGGATCAAACACAAAGTCCTCTGTTTGCCATTTAAAATTTTTGACAAACTGACTCCAAACTAACTTTCCATCTAACTTAGTACACATTACTCCCTTTGATAAACTGCAAGGTCAACCATTCTGCCAAAATGTCCATCACACACATGATGGTCCATCTCTAATCTCCAACCCTAGAATATGCTCCTTCTTTGCTTCCAACTCTTAAAAATTCCTACCTGAAGCACCACCTTCTACACAAGACCTTTTCTGATCTCTTCAGTTCAGAAGGTTCCCAGTATAGTCCAGAAAAAAGCGGGGGAGAGGATTATAGACAGGAGAAAGGATCTTCAATATAGACTAGACCTTCCAAAAAAAACTACAAGATTTTTCTTTCTTTTTGGACTTCAATATTAACAATGGTTTCCCCTGTGATAAATAAATCATTCAATATGCTATGAATTACAACCTTCCCTTTGCTGTGCATGAGATAAAAATACAAAAAGTGAACAGTCCCTTTCCATGTGAGCTGGTCTTTTGTTGTGCTATGTTTATAATATGACAATTTGTTCAGTTTATTAACAAAATTAATAATTCATGCTTCATAAAATCAGATGTTAATTTAATAATATTTCATTACTATCAATGGATTTTCCCAATTGATTCTAAGGAAGTTCTGGAGAAGGAGACATAGGGAAAGTGGGAATAGATGGAAAAGGTACATTTTGCTCTCACTGAAATAATTTGTTAACTTCAAAAGCTTGAAAGTCATTATGTTAAAGAATTAAGTTGTTAGTAAAGTGGATAGATGCATGTCATCAGAATTGCAGCAGAACTTTACTAGTGACAAAATGGACAATAATATTTTCTATTACATTAATTTATCTCATTTTCTCCAAAGATCTGCCATCCAGAGATCTATTAAGCTGTCCAATGATCTTTCAGATACATATTTTTAAAACAATAAATGAGTAAAGGTGAGTAAATAAGGCAATGGCAAACAATAGAAAAATAATTTATTGGCCAAAGGAGAAACAAAAAAATTTGCTTCTTAAAGTCACTGATGAGTTAAAAAAGGAGAGGAAGGCCAGATGTTCTGATTCTTCTTCCCAAGCTAACCCAGTAGCCCCAACTCCAGATTATACCCTATAAATAGTTAAGCAAATATCTTCCAAAAGGAAATTATTTTGTGTGTACTGATTACAATGGAAATATTGGTTATCATATAAGCATTTTCACTTATGTCTACTAGCTTTTCTTCTCTTAAGGCTTCTTTGGAACATTAAGCTTTTCCTTTTCACTAAACGAACTCAAATTTCTCCTTTACCCAATTGGTTAGCATCACAATTCTAAGTTTATTACATCATAAGATGTCACAGAGATAATAAATGTCAGAATTTTTGTTTTACTGTAACAAAATAGATTAAGCAATAGGGAATATTATATTGCTTAAATGAAAGAAAGATGGTCAAGTAGAAGCCAAAGTAAGGATAAAGGTCAGCAATGAAGGGTGTGCAGATCAGAACTTATTTTATAGATTAGACAGTGTGTATGAGACATAGGAACACAATAAGGGTATATATGTATAAAGGTAACAATATTATCACACATACTCCAAAAAGTATTTTGTTTAATGGTTAAATAATTTCATTTTAGTGCTAATAACTTTGTATATTTCACTTCCATTATTCACAATATATAACATGAATTTCAAAAATTTTAAAAATACTTTTGACAAAATACTAACTGCCATCCATTTCAAACCACCTAAATCTCTTTCTTTCACTTGGAGGAAGAGTAGTAGATTTTTTTCCCATTTTAAGGACATATTTTTAGATTTCTTCTACATGTCAAGGATCTGTAATTTGTCACTGGGTCCTTGAGGGATAAATGTATAGTCTATCACAAGGCCTGTTCCTAAAGCCTTTCCAGCTTGGTATATAACCTGAAACAGTCTGTGCTCCACTGGCATGGCCTTTACAACCTCAAGGTCACCTACATGTCAATATGAGTCATTGGAGTGGGCCTCTAGTGAAAGATTTTTATCTTATTTAGTATAAACATGCAAATGGATATTTGCTTTATGTAAAAGACATGTCCTGAAAATTTTGGTATAATGCAATTTTTATAAACTTAAATATATTTTAAATATGCTAAGAGAGTTTATTTTAAAGAGACATTGCCACAAATCCTTTTGTAGTTCAAAATCATAACTCTTATTTCAGAAATTTAGAGGGTATGATGTCAGGTTTTCTTAAAGTCGAAAATATTTGTATGACACATTATTGTGTGATATATGTTGTTCAGAAGAAAATGAAAGGACAATGAACTGCTAAATGTTTTCAAGACCCAGATTTAGACCCCTTTTAAAAAAGAGACAGGACTCAAAAGTAGTTTTTGGTACCAGGTATCAGGCACGAGAGACCTTGCCAATATTTCTTGACGTGGGACTTTTTTTACCAGGGACACACTACAGATAGCCAAAAGGGTAGAAGCAAAGTTGGGAGCTAACTATGGAAAACAAAATCATTAGGTGATGTATTAGGTGATCTAATCTCAGCACTCCTTTATTTTCAACTTGTCCAATCCCTAAGATAATAATTCAAATTTGGGTTAAATTAAATGACCTCTGATATTTTAATGCTTGGCTGTCACTCCCTGAGGTAGGTAAATGGATCCAACTTTTCAGTCAAGTGCACATATAAGCTTCTCAAATCCCCTACTTAAAAAGAAGAGAGGGCAGACATGACTGTTAAAAAGGAAGGTCTGGATATTCATTTGCTGTTGAAGGAATCCAGATGAGCCCAACTCCACATTTGGTTTGCTTTTCAGAAGAGTAACCACAAGAGTTCAATTCCTGGAGAGTAGAGCTGGTTTTGTTCCTGCTTTAATGCTATAGGAAACCTCAGCCCTGGAAGGCTAAAGCAAAAGGGAGTACAGACAGGATAAGATTCTCAAGGAAGCTACGAATCAATGCTAAAGCAGGGGTCAAAAGACATCCTCTCAGCTAAAGGCAAAAGAAAAATTCTGGCAGCCAAATCACACCACAGGAATACACGTCATCTCCGCTAGTCAAGTTACTTCATAAGGGGTGCATAAAACTGACAGTCAGACTAAAGTGTCTGATATATTAAGGGTAAAGAAAAACTTATCAAGAGTTTAAGAAGTCTCTACTAAATATCAAGTATAAAAACCAAGAGACTTGATCACCATTTCATTAAAGAAGTGTCAGAGCACAATAGAACTAAACTATATTTAGTTCCAAGGAAAGGAAATGTGTTCTATGAAGAAACAGCTGGTACCAAGGGCAAGTACAGTGTCAGTGACTAAGCCACTGATGGTAGAATTTCATGATTATTTCAAGTCTAAAACATTTTGAGGTCTTGTGTTTGAAGGACTTGTGGTTGTGATTCTGACTGGATGTTAATCTCTTTATTTATACTTACTCTAAGTATTTTAGTGTGCTCTATACTATGAAAATCTACCCAAAACTTTCAACATCCTTCACCATTTCCTTCCATTCTCTCCTGTTTCCTGAATTTGGCTATGTGCTTTTGTTATAAGAAATATGAATTGATAACCATATAATAAGTGAGAAGGATAAAGCAGCAGCAAAATTTAGAAATGATCTTAAGGGCAACAAGACCTGTATTTTAATGTAAAAACTACCTAAGATAGAATGCTAATTTTATGACAATGGTTAAATCGTTTATATTTAATCTCCTTAGACTTTAGTTTTCTCAAAAACTAAGAATGCTGGACTAGATGATCTCTCAGATTCTTTCCAGCCCTAAGACTCTTACAGTTTCTATGTTACTTTCAATTCCATCCCAATATATATGGCTCTATCTCACATGTCTCCATATAGTCTTCAAGAAAATCCTTATGGCGATCATTAAGAAAAAGTCCAGGATTAGAAAGGATTAGAAAGACAATAATCCCATTGAATTTTAGAATTTCTGTGGTCAGTTAGGAAGCCACTAATAAGAGGTTCTAGAATCTGGGTAGGCAAGCAGGATAGGGAAGGACCCTGAGATTATGCCATATGAGGTCTAGCCAAGGGAAAGCGGATCTTTAGACTAGAGAAACGAAAACTTCAGAGGGACATGGCAGCTGCTGAAGCATGTTGAAGAGGAGGGATTAGAAACCAAGAGCATTTGGTACATGCTGCAAGAAGACAAATTTGGGGTTAAAGTAGGTGTATTGGAAGCTTAGTTCATGACTAAATATCCTAAGATGGCCCTGTCTGGGTGAGGATGCTAGAGAGCTGCTTTTGGAAGACTAATTTTTTACACTGGTCTATCATATGGCTGGGAGTAATATTTTTCTATACACTGTATAATTGGAGCTGTTGAGATCTCTGAAATAGCTTGACTTAACACTTGACAGGTTTTTGTTGTTGTTGTTGTTGCTTTTTGCATTTGAGGGTACCGGACACCTTCTTGCTCTAAGGGGGGGGGGGGTGTGGACTTGAGAGCTGTTTCCTTTCTCCTGGGTCTTTGGACTTTTGTTCATTTTTTTTTTCATTCTAAACACAGAGAATGAAGTCTACAATGTAGCCTGAGTGTGAGCCATGGGAATTTGAGAATCAGCCAAGTATAGCAGACAGCCCAACAGTGACAACGCACAGATCCAGAGACTCCAACCTTGTGGAAGCTGGCAATGTAGGCTTTAGATTTGAATATGGTGGGACGAATGCTTTGTAGAACACCTCTCCCCAGCTATTGAGTTGTTGAAGGAAGAGCATGTTTGTTCTTGCTGCATTTTTGAAGTAAATATCTCTTTGTAGAAGCAAATTCAATATAAAGTAGTTATCTGGAACTGGAGTGATCATCACTTCTCCTCTAAGAATAGGGAGAACACAACTGGTAAGGGCTTGAGTCAAAAGACATTCCTCAAACATCTCAGTATACAGAAGAACCATACAGAAAGTAAAATGTAATGGGCCTAGCCCTCAGAGTGGAGCCATGTTACATATCATAAATATTCTTAACAATTAGAGGTAAAGATGGGGAAATATTCCCACATTTTTCCTCACAGATCATCTTCAAAGACTAGATAGATAACCATTTGTTTGGTATGGTAGGACTAGGTAACCAATGAGTTCCTTTCCAATATTGAGGTTCTGGGATTGTGTGAACACAAACTTCTAGTCAGGATTTCTGGCTTCCATTTGCTGACAAAAAGCTACCTTTACCATAGGAATCTTTTAGGTTTCTCATCACCATTCTTCCTTTTTTATTATTCTCAAACTTCACCCCTAATAACTATTTATGCATATATTCCTTACTAGTTTTGCCCCTTTCTCCAGAATAGAAGAAGGTTCATCCAAGAACTATGTGATATAGATGAATATATATGTGATATAATTGCCTTTACTTTCCCACTGCTTCAAAACCTCCCAGCTTTCCAGTCTGGATAAAGAAAGCAATTTTATGAAGCAATATGCTACTGAATTGGAAAAACCAAACCAAAACAATACATCAACTAATATCTCTCTTTTGAGAAAAAGTTTCAGGAGGCATACTTTACAAAATATTGTGCCATATCTTTCCACTCATGGTACAATAATATTGGGTAGAGGATGATGAAAAATCTTTAACTTTACCACCCCACATTTCCTGAGTTAATGAAATTATTCTACTTGGAATAATTGAAATAAAATTCCTAGTTATACACATTATTATTCAGTGAAGGAAAATAGAAAATAATGTATGGGGTAAACTAATGTTGGGGGGGAGATCTTGGGACTTAAAAATATTAGCCAATGTGCAGCTACAATAACTATGTATTTTAGTGAGTTGGGTTTGTTTATAGGTCAGGACCTCCTAATTTTAAATTCAAATTCAAAATCCCAATATCAACATTTTAAAGATGCTGATTTCACAGGAATAAGTATTTTCATTAAGGTATTTCTTGCTTCTCATGATTGAAAATACATTGAGAATAATTCTTTCCCATAATATTATTGTACTTCAGCTCCCCAGACTAGGCCTAGCCATATTATCTTAAGGAAAATGAATAATCTAGCAAATTGTAATAAAATTTTAAATTTAGCTGAAGCCTGTCAGAAAGACCATCTTCTTTCCAAACATTGACAATGAATATAACTTGCAAACCAAAAAAGTGGCAGGAAACACAGATTGAAAAAGAAGGCAACAGAAACATAAATACTATAACTGTGCCCAAACGCCAGCCAACTGCTGTCAGTTAGTTCCCAAGACTCTGTTTTAAAGAGAGATCTACAGCGCCTTGTTTGGGTTCAATGGACTGGCGGATTAACACTTGCCCACATGGAATTGTATGTTTCAATTCGCAGAGTTCTTTCCAGTCAATTGACCTACCTTCAGCTTTTCATCGGCCACAAAGAGGCCTTCGATTTGTAATGGAGCACAGCAGCAGTAAATATAAATGGAACATGTGAACATTTTTTCAAATGGACATTTTAATGGTCTGATTACTCTAAGGTACTGCCATTGCGGTTGGAGGAACATTTCATATTGACTTCATACATCAGTGGATTGAAACCATACAATCCTCAAATTTAGGTTCAGTTCTTTCTCACATATCAAAGGCCTTTATGGAATTGTATCCAACTTGGGGCTGCATGAGGTTTCCTTGATACAGATGCATGATTCAGAATTACTACATCTATTGAATTTTCAATTTCTTCTTGAGATTTTCATAACTATGATCAACATGTAGAAAAAGTTAGAGCTAGAAGAAACTTCAAGAGATTATTTCATTCATCATCCTGCCTCCAGATATCTAAATTAAAATAGCAAAACAGCTATCAGATCCATTCTTTAAAATATTCAATCCACAAATTCACTCAGTAGTGTTTTTGCCTTTTACAATCTTGATAAAACATTTTTTTTCCTAGTTCCTTTGTAATAGCATCCCCCATGCTATTACATTGTTTGGTCCCCTTAGATTATAGGTAAGTTCCCTGACTTATGAGTATTCAATTTTAAAATAATCCTTATGGCTAAATGGCCACCTCAACTTTTTTGTCAGAATTCCTATAATTCACCTTCTCATTGCTATTTTTATAGAACTTAAGGAGTACTACCTGATCCTTAATTGCTTATATAAAACATAACTAGGGTACTTTTAAAATGAAATTACCTGGGTTAATTCAAATCAATTTTAAAAGAGCATTTTATAAACAATAAAACAATACAATTTAAAATCTTTATTTTCACAACACAGGACAGCTAGGTGATGCAGTGGATAGAGCACCAGCCCAGAAGTCGGGAGGACCTGAGTTCAAATTTGATCTCAGATACTTAATACTTCCTAGCTGTGTGACCCTGGGCAAGTCACTTAACCCCAATTGCCTCCAAAAAAATAGAGATATCTTTTCTATTACCTTGCTTAACTTCTCCAATAAGCAAATGTTGCATGCCTATAGAGCATGTAGCCTTGACTTTAGATATTGTTGCCTAGAAGTCTGAAAAAAAAAAAATCCAGTTGCATTTTATGACAATTGAACTACAATATATAATTATTCAGCAAACATAGTTTAGAGTGGACAATAAATCTTAAATATTAAAAAAACCCTCTTTACCAAAAAAGATATAATAGACAATACTTACAATATCTAGTTTTAGTTCTGCAACTGCCACTGACAGGATATTTCTTATAACTTAAATGTGTGTATGTCTGTGTATGTATGTATGTATGTATACCCCCCAGTTTATATATATATAAACCATATTACCTTCAACTTGTTTACTTATAGCCTTAAATAGTCCTCCAGTTTCATGTGTATCTTGTTTTGACAAGTAGGTTATAAACTATTTGAGGCTAAACAGCTTTTCTTCCACTTCTTTACTTCTTTTATATTCCCCACAGCCCCTAAACCAATGTTTAGCAAGCAACTATCAATTAACAAATTTTTATTTTATGAATAACAAATAACTAGCTAGCATTTATTAAATGTCTACCATGTGTCAAGCACTGTGCTAAACACTGGAGATTCAAAGATAAAAATGAAATACAGCCTGCTTTCAAGAAGTTTACATTCTATCAGATAAATTAATTGATGTGAAATATTTAGTTACTGAGCTCTGCTAGCCCAGGGATTCTGCAGGAATCAGAACTAAAGACAAGTTCATTCATTCATTCATTCATTCATTCATTCATTTGATAAGTATTTATTAAACTTCTAAAATGTGCAAATCACTGTACTAAGCCACTGGGGACACAGAGACAAAGCAAGTACTTTTCCTCAAGGAGGATATTAAAATTTGTATTTTCTGAAACATGTATTTTATAAAATATGTTAATAGAAATATTTTATATAAACATATATAATAATATATTTTAGCAAAATTTACATATCCTAAAAAACAAATAATCCATTTTTACAGTTACTAATTCTTTTAAATTTCAGAAACTATTTTCTGCTATACTTTTTAGATTTACTGTATTTTCAAAAAAATTAACTTCATATTAGATCAATCATTTACTTTGAGTTATCTATGCCATCATAAATTAGATCCTTTTGTACCCAAATTTTGGAAATTAGTATATTAGACTCTTTGTATAAAGTTTTTAAGCAATCTAATTCATCAAAAAAGGACATTAAGGAAAGAAAATTCTAAAAAAACTAAGGTAAGTTACATTAACATTTGGAAATGTACAAACTACTTATGTGGCCAGGTATCATCCAAATGAAGTACAGTTAACTCAATGTTCCCATTTAACTTTCAAGACTTCAAGCATCCACATGATTTTTTGTCAATTATCCTCATTTTCACTTTCACATTGACAACCTTACACATTATCAGCAGGCTATGCAAGTTGAGAAAAAAAGTTAGAGGCTCCATTTGCTTGTGGCTCAAAGCAGAATAGAGCACAACCTGCCCTGCCACATCTGAGCCAGGGATAACTGCCAGGGCTAGGCCTAGGAGCCCCAGGTGGGAGTTCTGAGTTCACCCAGGGGCTGGGGACCCACCCCTAGACATGTGCTTTTCATAGGGGAACAGTTCAACCATGGAGCCAAAAGGGTGATTAGGGTTAAATATAAGGTGTTATTTTTTTCCCTTTTTTACTTAGGGTTCTTCTGCCACTGCCTCTTTCCATCCCATCCAGAGTTACCTTTTTTCCAATTTGATGGATTATTTCATGTTATTGTGTTAGGTAAAGTACATATATCAGAATTAAGATTTTTTTAAAAAAGACTTGTATGAAGAAAGGTGCAGTTGGCAGCATTCTCACAAAAGATGATAGTTTTTGGGAGGTCCTAGGAATTTAATACCCTATTTCCCATAGGTTCAATGTATCAACATTCATATTTTTTACTTTCTGTGTTGTTTTCTAGGAATATTTACCCCCCCAAAAAAAAGTTATTTATAAAAGTTGATTATATATAAAATATTCATTTTCTCCTAATACTTGGGAGTAGAGACAACTAGAAAAATTCATGGATCTTTAGCGCCATCTAATGCTAAATAGAGGAATAAGAGAAGAGGGAGAAAAAAGATATAGGTTTTATTTTTACTTAGTGTTTAAAATACAGGTCTAAAACTTAACATTTCCACAACAGAAATCATTACCTTTTAAAAAAAAATTGACATTTGATAAAAAAACATTCGAAAATTAAGAGGCCCATGTGTAAATCTGTATACTTAAAATCATCATCCATTTGGTTTTTTCCTTATATGGACCACATTCTCTATTTTGTATGATCACAGAATTTTGAAGAATTCCTAGATTATGCCACGGCTCAAAGCAAGTTGGAGGGCCTCATCATATATAAAGAATCCATCTTCTATTTGTACTTGATGCTCAAAATAATAGTGGTAAACAATTTTATAAACCACATCTTCATAATATCAGAGAATTGTTGAACAAAACTGTCATTCTGTATCAAAAAATATTGTAGGAACTTAATATGTGCATGAGGTAAACTTTGTTGGAGCAGAGTTTCTAAGACTGTATTTTGCTCTTCTAGATCAAATACTTCTCTTGTAATCCAATGAGCATTTATTAAGCACCTAGAAACAAACACAAAAGAATGTCATCTTCTCTGCACATTTTACTGAAGAGATTCTTGGCCACAATGGCTACCTTAATCACTGAATGAATGCAGTCTCAATTAAACAGACCTGTAGATTTTAGCTTTAAAAGGCCGAGATTTCCCACTTCATCCGAGGCCATCTCCATTTGACCCAATATATAATTTGGTCACTGGGCCCAGATGGCTCTGTAGGGGAAACTGAGGCAGGTGACCTTGTACAGCCCTCCCTCACTGGAATCCAATTCATTTGTATGGCATCACCTCCCTGATGACATGGTCCTCTTGGAGAATGAAGGAAAAACAATTGTGAATATGTGTTCTATCCATAACTTACAACATGCATTATTGGTTATCTTGCCTGCTTGCCAATTGGTTGACAACTTGATGCTAAGCATCAAGTTATCTAATAAACTATGTTGTATGTTTCTTATTTTGATTTTGGTAATTTTAAACATATTCCATTAAGTGACTTTTGGGGCAAAGAAGAGTTAGATTTGTTATGCCTTTGACATATAATGACTGAGGGACAATGGGCAAGCAAGGTACTTAACCTTCCAGTGCCCCACAAGACTTTTTTTAATCTGTGAAGTTGGTGATCTTCATGTGACTTAATCCTGAATTCTTAAGTGGAAGTGAAGTCATGGAATTTGTTAGGCCTATGAAATTCCAGGCCAGATTTTTTTTTTTAAGTAATAGGTTTTTATTTTCAAAATACATGCAAAGATAGTTAACATTTACTCTTGCGAAATTTTATGTCCCAAATTTATCTCCCTCCCTTCTTTTCTCCCCCAGACAGCAAGTAATCTAATGTAGACTGAAAATGTGCAATTCTTCCATACATATTGCCATAATTATCATGCTGCACACACACACACACACACACACACACACACACACACACACACACACACAAAATCAGATCAAAAAGAAAAAAAATGAGAAAATTTTTAAAAACCAAGCAAACAACAAAAAAGTGAAATTATGCTGTGATCCACATTCAGTCCCCATTGTCTTCTCTCTGGATGCAGACGGCTTTCTCCATCACACTGGAACTGACCTGAATCACCTCGCTATTGAAACCACTTCCATGAGAATTGATCATTGTATAGTCTTGCTGTTGCCATGTACAGTGATCATCTGGTTCTAGTCATTTCATTCAGCATCAGTTCATGTAAGTCTCTCCAGGTTTTTCTGAAATCAGCCTGGTTGTCTTACAGAACAACAATACTCCATAAATTCATATACCACAATTTATTCAGCCATTCTCCAACTGATGAGCGTCCACTCAGTTTCCAGGTTCTTATCACAACAAAAAGGCCTGCTACAAGCATTTCTGAATTTATGATCTCTTTGGGATACAGACCCAGTAGAAATACTGCTGGATCTAAGAATATGTAGTTTGATTGCCCTTTGGGCATAATTCCAAATTGCTCTCCAGAATGGTTGGATAGGTTCACAACTCCACCAACAATGTATCAGTGTTTCAGTTTTCCCACATCTGCTCCAACATTCATTATGTTTTCTAGTCATTTTAGCCAATCTGAGGTGTGTAGTGGTACCTCAGAGTTGTCAATTTGCATTTCTCTGAACTATACTTATATGGAGCATTTTTCCATATGACTAGACATGACTAATTTCTTCACCAGAAAATTGTTTGTTCATTTCCTTTGGCCATTTATTAATTGGAGAATGGCTTGCATTTCTTATAGGTCTGAGTCAATTCTCTATATTAGAAATGAGGCCTTTATATCCAAGGTTATATAACATTTCCCCCAAGTTTTCTGCTTCCCTCTTTACCTTGGCTGAATTGGTTTTATTTGTACTAAACTTTTAAATTTAATATAATCAAAATTATTCATTTTACATTTCATAATGTTTTCTGGTTCTTCTTTGTCCATAAATTCCTTCCTTCTCCACAGGTTTGAAAGGTAGACTCTCCCTTGCTCTTCTCATTTGCTTATAGTATCACCCTTTACGTCTAAAATCATAAATCCATCTTGATCTTATCTTAGTTAGGGTATTAGGAGTTGGTCAATACCTACTTTCCTTGTGCACTTTTACTGGCAATCTTCCACACTTATGATTTTCTCCTTTCTCATCTCTTCCAGACGCAATTAAATTTTCCCAATCTCCCTTTGTCCAAATGCCTTTTATTATGATTATCACCATCGCTCCAATATAGTCTGTATCTTGTGCGTCCATAGGGTTACCTATCGCCTCCCTCCTGAGACATGAGCTCATGTCTCTAGACCTGAAGGGTCGGGCTCAAATGACTCGACAAGCAGCTCCTTGAGCCACAGCAGACCCACATTTACTAAACAGAATGGTACATCAGCTCGAGGCCTCCAGGCCCGCGGGTAGTGTGACCTCCCACAAGGGGAATCGCAGAGCAAGGATCTAGGTGTAACTCAGCAAAAGGGTCCTCTCGGGTCCCCTCGGGTCCCTTCGCCCAGCCTTTCCCGTCTCACTGGTCACGTGACCCAACTTTGCTCCTCCCTAACCTCCCCACCCCACTACGTGCCTCGAAGCTTCCTCCGGATGGGTCACGATAGCCCACCCAGGCCCGTCTCGCACTCTAGTTCCCGTACTCTCCCAGCTGTTGCCTGGGGACGCCAACTTAGATCAATAGGCTATTTTCTATTGGATAGGTACGACGTCGCAGAGTCCAGGAAGTCGAAGGGAAGGAGGAAGGCCTTCCTACCCAAATCGAAAATGGCCGCCCCGGCGACGAAGATGACGGCTGCTTCCGTGCCCACCTTGCCCGCCTTTGCCAAGATCCAAAATGGCCGCAGGGAGCGTGGGTCTAGGAGAAGTGAGTAGCTCTCTTTTCCGGGCCCATTTAACGAGTAGGTGGTGTCCCGAGCACGCGACCCGGCCCAGTCAGGCCACGCCCCCGAAGGAAGTGACGGTTGATAGCGGAAGGCCATCGGTGCCGCGGGAATTGAAAGTTGCGGAGAGCGGTGGTAACTAACTTGGAGGTACCTACGGCGCGGGAAGAGGGACGGGGGCTCCTGGGGCGAAGGAGAAAAAACAGGCGGAGCCGGCGGGATCGTCCCGTCAGAGCGGCCGCCGCAGTGCTGGTGAGCGAGCGCCCGTCGGGCGGTGTCCGAGGGGCTGGCTGAGTGGTGAGGATGTCACGGGGTCGTGGCCGGTCCGGGACGGGAGGGAGCGCGGGAGGAGACGTCGCGATTCGGCATCTGCCGGCCTCCTAACTCTTGCTTCTTCGGTTGCTCCGCTCCGGCCCTAGCACACTCCGGACCTCCTCTCTATCTCTCTCTCTCTAGCAGTAGAGACCCGGCTAATGGTGGCCCCTCCCGGCCCCTTCCCCGAGGCTTCGGGCGTTCGGGGCCACCCCTCTGCCCCCTTGTGCTTCCGACCCCTCTGTCCTCGGCCAAAAGCGGCCCCTGCGCTCGCGGGGATGGAGGAGGAGGAGGCGGGCCGCTCCTCACCTGCGGGGGTAGCAATGTAAGAGAAGTAGTCTTGAGAGGAGAAAGAACACCGAGAACGGGGGGAGGGAAGGGGCGCCCGAACCTCACTCGGAAGCTGTGACTGGGGGTGGGAGGGTGAGAAGAGAGGGCCCCGGCCTCGGCACGTGAGCTGAAGATGGGATGCTGAAAGGGGAGCTTGGCGAGCCAGCCTAACGGGAAGGGAACTTTTGTTTATTGCTCCCGGGAGGTGGGGCTGGGAGGGGACGGGAAGTTAGCGTTTCTTTGTTAAACAGCTACGGAGGGCCAACCTCTGAACTAAGTCCTTAGAAAATAAATAGGCCGCTGTGCCGGGGGTAGAGCCCCTAGCCCGGAATCTGAAGCTTCGGAATTCAAATTCTGCCTTAGGGAGACTTTGAACTCCTTTGTTTCCCTCAGTTTCTGCATATGTAAAAAGTGAATGGGACTGCTAAGTGGATAGAGCATCGTCCCTGAAGTCCGGAGGACCTGAGTTCTAATCCAGCCTCAGACACTTAACACTTCCTAGCGTGTGACCCTGGGCAAGTCACTTAACCCCAATTACCTCAGAGTGAAAAAAAGAATAGTGCCTACGAGCCTCCCAGGTGTGTTGTGCAGGTCTAATGACTTTATAGTTGTAAAGTGCTTAGTTAGCTATTAGTATTTTCATTCCATTACCTTGGGCACTTGGGGCTGTTTCTATCCCCTTTGTACTAGAAGGGGATTATCTGACCACAACCACCCCTTCCCCCCAGCCGGTTCCCCCTGAAGCCGATCTAAGGTAAGGGTACTCCTCGTGAATGAAATTTAGTAAATGGCTGAGGCTGGATTTGAACTCTGGTCTTCCTGAATCCACCAACTTCTCTTCTCCTACCTGAGGGAAAATACAGAAACAAGATCAGAGCGAATCATATGAAATAAAACGAGAAACTGTAGTTGAATGAAATTGTGGAAAGCTTCAAATGCCAGGCAGGGGAGTTGATCCTGGAAGCATCAGAAATCCCTGAAGTCTTGGCAAAGGCAGATCCGTATTTTAGGGATACTAGTTTGGCAGCTACAAAAAAGAGTTGGGAAAGAATGCCAGGAGACCAGTTATCAATTCCAGTAGTCCAGATAAGAAATAATGAGGCTTGAATTAGAGTAGAGACTGGGTTGGGTTCCTGAGAGGCTGCGGAGGAGGTAACTTGAACAATACACAACGATGTATTGAATGTGGGAGAGTCAGAGTGAAGAGGAAACTAAAGAATAATTCCAAGGTTGTGAATCCAGAAGACTAGAAGAATGGTGGTGCCCTCAACCAAAATACGGAAGTTTGAGGTAGAAGGATGGATTTGAATAAAAGTATGGATATTGTATAAAGTATGTTCGTATTTTAAATAACTCCGCCGTCCAAGTGGAGAGAGTGGTCTCATTAGAGCTGTATATATAGATTCGGGAGTCATCTGCATGAAAACAGTGAAGCCATTGGAACTGGGGAATGATAACTAAAGGAAAGTAGAGAGAACTAATAGTATTGCCAAGGAATGTAGGATTAACAGAAAAAGAGGGATGATTGACAGTATCAAAAGCTTCCCAGACACTAAATTGAATGGTCTGGGGTGGGGCTGTTGAATTTAAAGAGATTGTAGATAACTTTAATCTAGTTTAATCAAGTGTTAAGATTAAAAGCTGTTGGGGCAGTAGATAAAGCTCTGGGCCTGGAGTTTAGGAAGACTGTTCTTTGTGAGTTCAAATCTGGCCTCAGACACTCATAGTGATCTTGAGAAGCCCTGCTGGCTTCATTTTCCTCATCTGTAAAATGAAGAGAAAGAAATAGCAAAACACTATAATGTCTTGGCCAAGAAAAACCCAAATGAGTTCGAGTCTGAAAAGCAACTAAACAACACTAGCAGGATTAAAAAGCTGGTTTGCAAAGGTTTGAGAAGTGAAGGTGAGAAAATGAAAATACTATCAGGGAGTTTGGTTTTGAGATGGAGAAAAAGATATAGGATGACATATCCCATGAGTTGATTTGCTTTGTTTTGACTTAATTTATTACAGGAAGAAGGGTTGGGTTAGTATTGACAGATTTTTTTTTTTTTTTTTTAAACATTAGTGAACTGTTAAAAACTAAACAAGGGAAAAAAAATAATAAAAAGAAGGGGACACAAACAGGACAATTTTGTTAATCACTTTGTTTAGTATACTTTAAAATACAAATTCATATTTTATATACAATTCTTGCATATTTGTGTATACAATTGGCTTAACTATGATAATTTTGTAAAAAAAAAAAAAAGATTTATCAAAAAAATTAACAAATGATATAAGCTGTACAATTAATTTTTTTTCCAGAGTTGTTTGGGTGTTTATTGGTATCTGTTGGGTCAAAGAAAATGTATCCAAATTTTTAAAAGAAATTTATTAGTACAATTGTGAAATTATAGACCAAGGATAGCCCTCTATTTTTTAAAATAGGGTGAGTGGCAAAGATTTCCTTTTTTAATAATAGTTTTTTATTTTCAAAAAATATGCAAAGATAATTTTCAACATTCACCCCTGCAAAATCTCATGTTCGTTTTCACTCTCCCTTCCTCCTCTCCCTTAGACAGTAAGTAATCCAATATATGTTAAATATATGCAATTCTTCTTTACATATATTTCCACAATTATCATTCTGCCCAAGAAAAGCAAGGTCAAAAAGGAAAGATGAGAAGAAAACAAAAAGCAAGTAAACAACAAAAAGATGAAAATATTATGTTGTGATCCACATTCAGTCCCCACAGTCCTTTCTCTGGATGTAGATGGCTCTCTCCATCACGAGTCTATTGGAATTGACCTGAATCATCACCTCATTGTTGAAAAAAGCCAAGTCCATCACATTTTAATCATCACATAATCTTGTTGCTGTGTGCAATGTTCTCTTGGTTCTACTCACTTCACTTAGCACCAGTTCATGAAACTGTCTCCAGGCCTTTCTGAAATCATTCTGCTGATTGTTTCTTAAACAACAATAATATTCAAGGATTTCTTTTTCTTTTCTTTTTTATTAATTTTATAATTATAACATTTTTGACAGTATATATGCATAGGTAATTTTTTACAACATTATCCCTTGTACTCCCTTCTGTTCCAAATTTTCCCCTCCTTCCTTCCACCCCCTCCCCTAGATGGCAGGCATTCCCTTAAATGTTATATGTTCTATATTATAGTATATCCTAGATACAATATATGTGGAGAACTGAATTTTTTTGTTGCACAGGAAGAATTGGATTCAAAAGGTAAAAATAACCTGGGAAGAAAAATGAAAGTGCAAACAGTTTATATTCATTTCCCAGTGTTCCTTTTCTGGGTGTAACTGAGTCTGTCCATCATTGATCAATTGGAATTGAATTGGATCTTCTCTATGTTGAAGATATCCACTTCCATCAGAATACATCCTCATGCAGTATTGTTGTTGAAGTGTATAACGATCTCCTGGTTCTGCTCATTTCACTCAGCATCAGTTGATGTAAGTCTCTCCAAGCCTCTCTGTATTCATCCTACTGGTCATTTCTTACAGAACAATAATATTCCATAACATTAATATACCATAATTTACCCAACCATTCTCCAATTGATGGACATCCATTCATTTTCCAGTTTCTAGCCACTATGAAAAGAGCTGCCACAAACATTTTGGCACATACAAGTCCCTTTCCCTTCTTCAGTATTTCTTCGGGATATAAACCCAATAGCAGCATTGCTGGATCAAAGGGTATGCATAGTTTGATAACTTTTGGGGCTTAATTCCAGATTGCTCTCCAGAATGGCTGGATTCTTTCACAACTCCACCAACAATGCATTAGTGTCCCAGTTTTCCCACATCTTCTCCAACATTCATCATTATCTTTTCATGTCATCTTAGCCAATCTGACAGGTGTGTAGTGGTATCTCAGAGTTGTCTTAATTTGTAATGTGTAATTTAATTTAGCATTTTCATTTTCATTATATTGGCTTAATATCATGAGCAGTTAATATTTCTCCAATTACTTAGGTCTGTATTTCTGAAAACAAGTGTTTTGTAGCTATATTTAAATACTTCTTTGTGCACAGATTTCCTAAATATTTTATGCATACTGCAATTAATTTTAAAAGTAATTTCTCTTTCTGACTCTTCCCAGCAGGCTTAATTGATATTATATAGGATTGCTGAGGATTTGTGTGTGTCTGTGTCTGTGTGTCTCTGTGTCTCTCTGTGTGTGTGTGTGTGTGTTTTAATAGTCTGCAAGTTTGCTAAAAGGTATTGTTTCAAATAATTTTTAGATGTTTCTGTAGATAAGAACTTATCACATGATCTGCAAAAAAAAGTGATTTTGTTTGTTTGTTTCTTTCTTTCTTTCTTTACCTCTGCTCAGTCTTTCACTTTTTTCTATCTTGGTGCTGCACCATTTCTAGTACTTCTGTGTTAGATAGAAATGGTGAGAATGAACATTCTTAGTACACGCTGCATCTTTCTTGAAAGGATTTTAGTGTATTTTCATAATATATAATGTCAGCTCTTGATTTTGGATGTACATTTGATCTTAGCCAACAGGCTAAAATGTTTTTAACCAGAAAGAATGTATTTTTTTCAAAATCTGCGGTTCTTAATATAAATGTTTATTCTAACAACATTATATTTGTTATTTTTGTAATTAATATAGTTGTTTATCATTTTCCTAATATCGAATCACCTGTATAATAATGGATCGTTTTGTGGTATTGTAGCCTCTGCCAATAATTTATTTAACATTTTTACTTCAGTGTTTATTAGGGGTGATAGTTTTAATTTTTTTTCCTATTTTGACTTTTCCTGGTTTAGGTATGAAGACCATATTTGTGCCCTTTTCTTCTGATTCCCAGTCCCACTACAAATACCCTGCTGCTTCTGTTTTGCCCTGAATAAACTTCCTTTCATCTTAAACTTCCTTCTTCTTTCCTTCCTTCAAGACTTGGCTCATCACCTAATGACACTCTCTTGTCACTCTTTCTAGCCACCTATTGGCTACATTTTCCCCCTTATACCTCTCAATTCATTTGGTGCAACTGGGGAGTCAGACTATTTATTCCTTGCTCCCCAATGCCTCTTCTTTCCCAGACTTTTCTTCTACAACAGTCATTCAGAAGATTCTCCTTTGAGAGTCACATCATCTAAATTCATTATTTAATCCTGATCTTTGTGGCTGTTATTTGTTAACTTCTGGGTCATTCTTCTCCTTTCTTCAATGAGTTTAGTACTTGACAAAGTCTTTTCTCCTCAGCTCCCATCTGCTTCCTAGAGAACTTCAATATATATATATATATATATATATATATATATATATATATATATATATATATATATATATATATATATATATATATATATTTATACTTCCTCAAATATGCTAACTTCCAAATTCCTCAGTATACTAAATTTTCATGACCACTCCAGGTTAGTTACATGCAGAGATGGTCCTGTCCTTGAACTTTCCATCACTATAAGAGTTCTATTTCAGTGTCCACAAAATCGAAAAATTTTTTATCTGATAATAATTTTTCATCATTCCATCCTATGATGGCTAGCTCTGCTTTTCATATTCACAATGAGCTCCAAATCTTCCTCCCTTCAATTCTTTCCCAGGCTTGTATGTTATTAAATCAAAGGCATCACCATTCTTTTAGTTATTCAAGACTGAGTAGATTTTTCACCTCAGTCACTCCATATATCCAGTCAGTTGCCAAATATTGTTATTTCTATCTCTACAACACTTTTCTCCATATGGGTTACTCTTGTACATGTCTCCATCTGAACATGTGGTCTTCTCTCAACAGAATGTAATTTCCTTAAGGAGAAGGACTGTTTTGTTTTTTCTTTGAATCCTTATCAACTAGTATGTAGATGCTTAATAAATGCTTGCTGATTAACCTAGCATCAAAGAACCTTGGTTCAAATTTGCCATCTAGTACTAATTACTATTTAATCTTAGGTTAATCTTTCTCATTTTCTTCCTTTGTGAATGAGGGTAATGGCCATCTGGGGAGTGGGAAAGTGGAAAGGTATAGTGATATAATTAACAAGAGCTTAGCATAAAATGAAGAAGTGGTGAGAATTGAGAACAATTCTAAGTTTGCAAACCAAGAAAACTGGAAGGATGTTAGTAACCTTAACAAATAGAAAAGGTTTGGAGAAGGCAAGATAGAGTTTTTTGAGATATGTTGAATTTGAGTTGCCAGAAGGAACACATAAGTGTAAATGTTCAGCAGTTAGGTGAATGGGTTAGGCCTGTTCTGCAGAAGAGAGATTGGGGCTGAATATCTAGATATGAGAGTCCTGTACCAATTTATGATAATTGATCCTACAGGAACTAATAAGGTCACCAAGAGGGGCAGCTAGGTGGTGCAGTATATAGAGCACCAGCCTTGAATTCAGGAGGACCTGAGTTCAAATTTGGTCTCAGACACTTAACACTTCCTAGGGTGTGACCCTGGGCAAGTCACTTAACCCCAGCCTCAAAAAAAAAAAAAAAAAAATGTCACCAAGAAAAAAGAAGAGGGCCTGGGACACAGAGCCTCCAGTTGAGTATGTATAGTTAAAGGAATGGATTTTAAATTTTCTGCTTCACTTTTAAAGTCATTCGTTATACTAATATGAGAAAAATGAGATCAGACCATTTTACTTGTATATAAATGATTACAAAATCTGCATCACCGCCCAGTCCTTCTCCAGTCAGTCAGTCCTGTATTCTAGCTTTTGTTAAATACCTGGATCTCTTCCTGGATGTTTTACTGCCACTCAAACTCAATATGTGCAGAACTGAATTTCACATCTCATCTTTAATTCTTCCCTTTTTCCAACTTCACACCAAGCAACTGTCAGATCTTGTCAATTCTGTCTTTATATTATCCTTTATAGCTTTCCTTTCTATGAACATTACAACTACCCCAACTTAAGTTCTACTTGTTTTTAAATAGACTCCAATATGAGTCATTCTTATAAATTCTATATAAAAATTTTCAGTAATGCCCCATTGCCTGCCAAATCAAGTAAAATCTGCTCCTAGCACTTAATCTACCTTTCCAACCTCTGCTTCTTTTTTTTTTTCCCTTCCAAGTTCCAGCCAAACTGGATTATTCTTTATTTTTCCTTTTCCCTGCTTCCTCTATTTTCTTGTTCATCTCCATCCATTTCTTTGGTTTTGCTTGTAATGTTCCCTGTCTTTGAATTGGACTCATTCTTCCCCTAACCACTCCTTCCTTTTCTTCTCCACCCCCCCCCCAAAAAAAAAATCTTGAATGTAAGTTTGATTATATCTTTACTTTCTTTCAAGGTTCTAGACCAAGTACTTTACTAATTGGAAACCGTTGCTGGGGGAGGGGAGATAGATTATATTTCTTCCTTATATATATGACCAAACTGAACTGGTCTCTTTCTCAATTTCCCACCTCTGTGCCTTTGTTCATGTTCTTTACAGTCCTAAAATAGCTCATTTTCCTTCTCTTCTAATCCTTCACCTCTATCTTTTAATGTCCTAGTCACCACCACAGGGCACTTGCCTCCCTAATCAGAGCTCATAATATTATATATTCTTTCTATGTACTTATATTTTAATTTTGTGTTAAAAGTCTGTGTTCCTACTTGTGTTGAACTTAGCTCATCGTACTTATGGACAGCAACCAAACCATATATTTGAATGCTTCATACACTATTGTATTTATTAACTATTAAATAAGTGTCTGATTTAATGACCAAACATTACATATAGCTTCCTTAGGTGATTCTTAAGAAAAAAAATGCACTCATACAGATTGTTTTCTTTTGGAGGTGGGTATAGGTTGTCATCTGTTTCGTTTCTGCTCTCCCTAGGGCTCTTAGTCAATAGGAAGTGATTTTCTGAATGGAGATTGAAGCTGTCTGTGAGGACTGAGCCTCAAAAGGTAAAAATGGAAACTTAGAATCATTTGTTTCTCTTTCCCCTAAAGTAAAAACTGCTTATGAAGATTTTCACAGAAAAGTAATGGTTCTGAACATAGTTTATACTTCTCCATTTGCCCTTCCATTGGTATTAAAGACTAGTTTTATACTTTTTAATTTTAAAAAGGATATTTAATCCTCTCCTACATAGTATCTTGTGCTAGGCGATGATAGAAGATTCAAAGATCAGAAAAATCTAGTCTCTTAAGTCTTTCAAGCTTACAGGAGGGAAAGGGGGGTGGTGATAAGAAACATACTACATATATGTAAGAAAAACTTGATTAAGACAAGTACAGAGGGAAATTATGAACATAGTGTGTTATAGGAAACCCTAAGAAGGAAGGAACATTTGGGTGGGAAGGGGTCAGGGCAGGTTTTCTGGAAGAGGTAGCACTTGCAGTAGGATTTCAAGAAACCAAACATACAGAAATGGAGGAGGTGCTTTCCAGGGAATTGGGCATGATATGAGCAAAAGGCAGAGTTAGGACAGCATGTGATTTTACAGGAGACAATGTGTAACTCTGTTTGAGACTCTGATGCCTTCTGTGTTGGGAGAATTGTTTTTTGAATCTCTGTTCTTCATTTTGATCCAGTCTTTTAATCAAATGTACTTATTCTGGAATTAGATACCATGGGACCTGGAAAAGAAGCCAATGAAGAAAGTGTGATTTTGATTAGTGACGATGAAACAGATGCTGAAACTACCTTAGGGAATTCCGTTGTGGTGATTGATTCTTCTGGTATGTACTATATTTTTTTAAGTTTTTAGGGTTTTTTTCCTTTTATTTTTGTTTTGTTTTCAAATTTAAATATACAGTGATAAAACACAGAGCCACAAAACCAGTCATTTCTCTTCTGTTTTTCCTTCCAACTCTTTTCCTCCATATCAATTTATTTTAAACAGTGAGAAATAGCCTAGTGAAAAGGAAAGAACACTGGCCCTGGTATCAGAAGACCTGGGTTCAAATGCCGTCATTGCTATACCTTCTGTGACCTTGATGTAGGCTTAATATAAGGAGACTAGGTAGGAGGGTATGTGGTTGGATATACTAGCAGACTTCATAAAAAATGGAATTACTTATCAGTCTTCCCAAGGTTTAAGTAAATTGTGAAATCATTAAGATGTGGTAACAATCACGTCTCCTCTACCAAGTATGATTTGGTTGGAGTAGGAGCTTAAAAAAAAAGAATTGTAATGTTAATGCTAAACCTTTTTGAAACTTACTTAAATTCAGGCAATATATAGACACACACGTAAAACTACAGGAAAATCCCATTATTAAAAACATACCAATGAGTTCAGATTTCATAAGTATTTATCGAGGGGCAAGCCAAGATGGTGGAGAAGACACGACATTCTAAGCTCCTCTCATACCCTCACTGCTAATTACCAAATTCTGCCCCCAAAATAGTGCTTGACTGGTAAAATTCACGAAAATTAAAAGTATAACAATTTACCAGCTTAAAAAGATCGCCAGAAAAGATTTGTCCTGAGCAGAGGGAGCAGGCCAGCAACCTGGGATATAAAACCAGAGGCTAGCATACTGAGCTACTGGGGGTGGGGTGGTCTCTGTAGCTGGAAAATTTACAGGAGGACTCTTATCACAGGTTGGCTGCTCTGCTTTGGTTGCAAAGCAGTAGACCAGCAGAGAAATGAAAGCCAAAGGTAGAGTGTACTCCAAGCCAGAATCTAACAGGATCTGGCTGCACCCATCTAAAACCAGAAATGAGTGACTAAGCACAGACCACAACACAGCTGTACAGCAGCACTGGGCTATTGCCCATGGAAGTCTCAAATCTGCATGAGGCTGGGCTCCCTAGGGCAAAGACACTTCTGATTGGTGTGAGGCTTTTCCTGGGGCAACTGCTAATCCCCACTGCTGGGTTCTGCCTGGGGCAGTGATACTTTTCAATGCTCAGCCTCTTGGGCAGTTACTAATTCCCACAGGAGGGATCTTTTCAGGGCACATCAGCTTGCCTGTGCTGCCCAGGGCAGAGACACTTCTGGTGAGGAGCTTTTCCCAGAGCATTTGCGCAGCTCAGCTGCTCTTTGCAAACTGTTTGCAGGACAGATACTGTCCATATATCTATCCGTGCTCTGCAGAGGAAGCTGGTAACCTCGTTGACCTGAAGGCAGATCCTAAGGGCTTAAAAAAAAAAAAAAATGAGTAAAAAAGCCAAACGGACCATAGATAGCTTCTATATAGAAAGAGAGCAGGTATTCAACCCTGAGGAGACTAATAGCAGTCTCCAAACAAAACCCCAAAGGGGGATGTATCCTGGTCCCCATCACACAAGACTCTCCTAAAAGAAATTATTAAAAAATCTTAAAAGAGAGCTATAAGAAAAATGAGGAAAGGAAAGAGAAGCTATGCAAGAGAGTAGAGAAAACTCTCTTAACTCACTTGAAGAAAAACTTGATAAAGTGGGAAAAAAACTAACTTTCTGAAAGGTGAATTGGAAAAGGTAAAGGACTCCCAGGGAAACAGATTTTGTGAATTGTAAAAGATAAAAGAACTTCAGGAAAGTAGGATTTGTGAATTGGAAAAGATAAAAAACTCACAAGAAAGTAGGATTTGTGAATTGGAAAAAGCAAATAACTCAGTAAAAAAAAATTAGTGAAATGGAAAAAAATTCCATAAAGCAAAACAACTCATTTAAAAACTCAATTGGGCATATGTAAAAAGAACTAAAAAAAGCTAATGAAGAAAATAACTCATTAAAAATCAAAACTGAACAAATAGAAATGAATGATTTGTTGAGACATCAAGAATAAGTCAAGCAAAATCCAAAAAATGAAAAAAAAAATAGAAAAAATGTTAAATATCTACTTGAAAAAACAACAGACCTGGAAAATAGATCTAGGAGAGATAATCTGAGTATTATTGGACTTCTTGAAAATTATGATGAAAAAAAAGTCTAGAAACTATTTTACAGGAAATCATCAAAGAGAACTGCCCTAATGTAATAGAATCAGAAGGAAAAATAGGCATTGAAAGAATTCATTGAATATCTTCTGAAAAAGACTCTAAAATAAAAACTCCAAGGAATATTGTGGCTAAATTCTAAAACTATCAAACTTAGGAAAAAAATATTACAAGCAGCCAGAAAAAAAAAATTCAAATACTGAGGAGCCTCAATAAGGATTACTCAAGATCAAGCTGCTTCCACATTAAAAGATCCAAGGACCTGGAATTTGATATTTGGAAAGGCAAAAGAACTTGGAATGCAGCCAAGAATAAACTACCCAGCTAAGCTGAGCATTTTCTTCCAGGGAAGATGATGGACATTTAATGAAACAGATGAATTCCATTTGTTTCTAAGGAAAAAAACAGAACTAAACAAAAAATTTGGCCTTCAACTCTTAAGAACTGTATTTCTGTTATGGATATACATAAAGAGTGCATGTATAATTGGATTTTACTGATATAACATTTTTAAAAAGGGAAGTAGACATAGAAAGGAGATAGTATCAGGAAAAGGGAAAGGGGGAGATTAAAAAGAGGGAAACTACATCCCATGAAGAGGCAAAGGAAACATATCTGAGGGAATTTAAAGAGGAGAAGGAACATTGTGAGAATCTTACTCTCATCAGAGTTGGCTCAAAGAGAAAATAATTGACATATTTTGTTTACAGAGAAACTTCTCTCACCTCATTAAAGAGTGAGAGAGGAAAAGAGTAATAAGGGAAAGGAACAAGAAAGGGGAAGGGATTCTAAAGAGGGAGAGCTGCATGAGGCAAGTGGTGCCCATAAGTTTAATACTGGGGAAGAGTGTAAAGGGGGAAGGGAAAGAGAAAAGCATAATCTGGGGTTAACAAAATGGCAGGAAATACAGAATTAGTAATTTTAACCATAAATGTGAATGGGGTAAACTCCCCCAATAAAGTGGATACAGATAGCAGACTGGATTAAAAGCCAAAATCCTATAATATGTTGTTTATAGGAAGTAGGGCAATACATACAGAGTAAAGGTAAAAGGCTGGAGCAGAATCTATTATGCTTCAGGTGAAGTCAAAAAAGTAGGGGTAACCATCCTTATCTCAGATCAAGCAAAAGCAAAATTGATCTAAAAGAGATAAGGAAGGAAACTATATCTTGATAAAGGGTAGCATGGACAATGAAGTGATTTCAATATGAAACATATATGCACCAAGATCTAACTTCCTAAAGGAGAAGTTAAGAGAGTTGCAAGAAAAAATAGACAGCAAAACTGTAATAGTGGGAGATCTCAACCTTGCACTCTCAGAATCAGATAAATCAAACCACAAAACAAATAAGAAATTAAAGAGGAAAATAGAATGTTAGAAAAATTAGGTATGATAGCTCTTTGGAGACAACTGAATGGAGACAGAAAGGAGTATACTTTCTTCTCAGCAGTTCATAGAACCTATACAAAAATTGACCATATATTAGGATATAAATACTTCAAAATTCTGCAAGAAGGCAGAAATAATAAATGCATTCTTTTCAGATCATGATGCAATAAAAACTACATTCGACAAAAAGCTAGGGGTAAATAGACCAAAAAGTAATTGGAAACTAAATAATCTCATCTTATAGAATGATTGGGTGAAATAGCAAATTATAGACACAATAATTTCAGCCAAGAAAATGACAATGATGAGACATCATACCAAAATTTGTAGGATACAGCCAAAGTGGTAATAAGGGGAAATTTTATATCTTTAGAGGCATACTTGAATAAAATAGAGAAAGAGAAGATCAATAAATTAGGCTTACAACTTAAAAGGCTAGAAAAGACCAAATTAAAAAGCCCCAATCAAATACTAAACTTGAAATTCTAAAATTAAAAGGAGAAATTAATAATATTGAAAATTTAAAAAAACTATTGAATTAATAAATAAAACTAAGAGTTGGTTTTATGAAAAACCAATAAAATAGATAAATCTTTGATAAATCTGATTAGAAAAAGGAAAGAAGAAAATCAAATTGTTAGTCTTAAAAATGAAAAGGGAGAACTTTCCACCAATGAAGAGGAAATTAGAGCAATAATGAGTTACTTTGCCCAACTTTATGCCAATAAATTTGATAACCTAAGTGAAATGGATGACTACCTCCAAAAATGTAGGCTTCCCAGATTAACAGAGGAGCAAGTAAATTGCTTAAATAGTCCCATTTCAGAAAAAGAAATAGAACAAGCTATTAATCAACTCCCTACGAAAAAATCCCCAGGACCAGATTTACATGTGAATTCTACCAAACATTTAAAGAACAATTAATCCCAATGCTATATAAACTATTTGAAAAAATAGGGAATGAAGGAGTCTTACCAAATTCCTTTTGTGACACAGACATGGTACTGACACCTAAACCCAGGTAGGTTGAAAACAGAGAAAGAAAATTATAGACCAATCTCCCTAATGAATATTGATGCTAAAATCTTAAAATATTAGCAAAAAGACTACAGAAAATCATCCCCAGGATAATACACCATGACCAAGTAGGATTTATACCAGGAATGCAGGGCTGGTTCAATATTAGGAAAACTCTTAGTATGATTGACCATATCAATAATCAAATTAACAAAAACCATATGATCATCTCAATAGATGCAGAAAAAGCATTTGATAAAATCCAACATCCATTCTTATTAAAAACACTTGAGAGTATAAGAATAAATGGACTTTTCCTTAAAATAATCAATCAGTAGCATCTATTTAAAACCATCAATAAGCATCATATGTAATGGAGGATAAACTGGAACCATTCCCAATAAGATCAGAAGTGAAACAACGTTGCCCATTATGACCATTATTATTCAATATTGTATTAGAAATGTTAGCTTCAGCAATAAGAATTGAGAAAGAGATTAAAGGAATTAGAGTAGATAATGAGGAAACCAAATTATCACTCTTTACTGATGATATGATGGTATAGTTAGAGAACCCCAGAGATTCTACTAAAAAGCTATTAGAAGTAATCCACACCTTTAGCAAAGTTGCAGGATACAAAATAAACCCACATAATTCATTAGCATTCTTATATATCACTTAACAAAATCCAACAGTTACAAAGAGAAATACCATTTAAAGTAACTACCGATAGCATAAAGATGATAGTACTACCTAAACTAATCTATTTATTTAGCACTATACCAATCAGAATCCCAAAATATTTAATGACCTAGAAAAAATAACAACAAAGTTCATAAGGAAAAACAAAAGACCAAGAATTTCAAGGGAATCAATGAAAAGAAAAAATCAAATGCAGGTGGCCTAGCTGTATCAGATATAAAATTATATTATAAAGCAGCAGTTACCAAAACCATTTAGTATTGGCTAAGAAATAGACTAGTTTATCAGTGGAATAGATTAGGTTCAAAGGGCAAAATAGCCAATAACTTTAATAATCTAGTGTTGGACAAATCCAAAGACCCCAGCTTTTGGGATAAGAATTCACTGTTTGACAAAAACTGCTGGGAAAATTAAAAATTAGTATGGCAGAAACTAGGCATCGCCCCACACTTAACATTGTATAACAAGATAAGGTAAAAATGGGTTCATGACCTAGGCATAAAGATTATAAATAAATTAGAGGAACATAGGATAGTTTACCTCTCAGACCTGTGGAAGAGGAAGGAATTTATGACCAAAGAAGAACTAGAGATCATTATTGATCACAAAATAGAAAATTTTGATTATATCAAATTGAAAAGTTTTTGTACAAACAAAACTTAAGCAGACAAGATTAGAAGGGAAATAACAAATTGGGAAAATATTTTTACAGTTAAAGGTTCTGATAAAGGCCTCATTTCCAAAATATATAGAGAATTGACTCTAAGAAATCAAGCCATTCTGCAATTGATAAATGGTCAAAAGGATGTGAACAGACAATTCTCAGATGAAATTGAAACTATTTCTAGCCATATGAAAAGGTGTTCCAAATCACTATTGATCAGAGAAAGGCAAATTAAAATAACTGAGATACTACTACATACCTGTCAGATTGGCTAGAATGACAGGGAAAGATAATGTGGAATGTTGGAGGGAATGTGGGAAAACTGAGACACTGATACATTGTTGGTGGAATTGTGAATACATGCAGCCATTCTGGAGAGAGATTTGGAACTATGCCCAAAAAGTTGTCAAAACTGTGCATACCCTTTGATCCAGCAGTGTTACTACTGGGCTTATATCCGAAAGAGATCTTAAAGAAGGGAAAGGGACCTGTATGTGCAAGAATGTTTGTGGCAGACCTCTTTGTAGTGGCTGGAAACTGAGTGAATGCCCATCAACTGGAGAATGGCTGAATAAATTGTGGTATATGAATGTTATGGAATATTATTGTTCTGTAAAAAAAGGACTAGCAGGATGATTTCAGAAAGGCCTGGAGAGACTTACATGAACTGATACTGAATGAAATGAGCAGGACTAGGAGATCATTATATACTTCAACAACAATACTTATGAGGATCAATTCTGATGGAAGTGGCCCTCTTCAATGAGATGAACCAAATCAGTTCCAATAGGGCAGTAATGAATTGAATCAGCTACACCCAGGGGAAGAACTCTGTGAAATGAGTATGAACCACTACATAGAATTCCTAAACCCTCTATATTTGTCTACCTGCATTTTTTATTTCCTTCACAAGTTAATTGTACACTATTTCAAAGTCTTAATTCTTGTGCAGCAAAATAACTATATGGGCATGTATACATATATTGTATTTAACATATACTTTAACTTACTTAACATGTATTGATCTACCTGCTATCTGGGGGAGGGAGGAAGGGGAAAATTGAAACAAAAGGTTTTGCAACTGTCAATGCTGAAAAATTACCCATGCATATATCTTGTAAATAAAAGGCTATAATTAAAAAAAATGAGTATCAGTTTCTACATCACATCACTCATATCTCTAACTTCTTTTCTGGCTTTTACATTAGGCTCTTTAATAAACAAGGGAGCACCAAATGAAGGCAATAAATAATCATGGTCAATTATTTTCTATAGAGATTGAATTAATGAAGAAATGGAAGGATATTAATTGGTACCAAAAAAGTAGAGGAAGAATTCAGATGAAGATAATAGAGAAACTAATACATATATATATACATATATATATATATATATATATATATATATATATATATATATATATATATATATATATATATATATATATATATATGTAAAAAACATTTTGCAAACCTTAAAATCCTATATAAATTCCAGCTATTATTTTATAGCATATTAAAAACAAAAGCAGAAATAAGCTAGTTTGTTTTGTTTAGGGGATTGAGTACCAGAAAAGTGGCATGGTTAGTTAACACCTAGGAGTCTCTACAGGAAAGTAAAATGGAATTGGGTTGATGGCAGATCTTAAGTCTTAGACTGAGAATTTGGGGCTGTAATGGGGGAACATAGAATCAATGAAGTGACATAGTAAAAACTGATCCTTCAGGAAGATTTTTCTAGAAGTTTTTATTGTGTGGAAATAATGGGCGCAATAGATTCATAGCTGTGAAATTGGGATAGGAAGCAGACCTGTAAATTGATAGGACTTGATTTTTTTTTTTTTAAGATTATATGAAAAAGAATTTTTTTAATGGTTTCTGAAAGGGAATTAACCTAGACTAGAAGAATATGAATCAAAGAGATTTACTATTGATCATTAGAGATTATCTAATCAAATCTCATTTTGCAGATAAAGAAACAAGTCTAATGAAGTAATTTAGTCACATAGCTACTTGTTTTATATTCTGTTGATTTGGGATTTGGAGCATTATGGGGAAGTAACAAAAAGCTATAAAGAAATCACTTTATAGTTAATTAATTGCAAAAATATTGATTTCTATTTGCTACTTCCATCAGAGATGTGCTTCTGTAAACCATAAGGCTATAACCAAAGCAACTATTTAACGTATAGGAGGTAATACATTATTAAAGGGATGATAGATAGTAAAGATTCTGAGAGCAGAACTCAGTCTCTATTGTTTGTGAAATTTTAGGTATTTGGGATATTTTTCTTAGCCATATTTGGAATAATTCTCCAAGTAAGTCCAGATTAGTAGACTTTTAAATTTTATCAATATAAAGGAAAAAATAGGATTTTGTCCTTTCTTTTTGATTTAAAAAAAAAATCAATTTATACTTAACTTTTTCATCTCATTCCCCTACCTTTTTCAGATATACAAGAAGATAAATCTGATCTAGAAGAGAAGAAATCTGAAGAAATCGTGGATGAGGAATCTGGACTAGTGGTTACTTTCTGTAAAAAAGGGATGGTGATGCCACATGCAAGATATGACTGTATGACTCATCCTTTTGAGTATGTTGTTTGTTTGTTTGTTTTTTATTGTAGCCATAATAGAGAAATGTTTTCTTAAGGGAAGATATTTTTATTCTGACTAACTTTATGAAAACCTTACCCTTAACTTAACTGAGAAAGCTTATGAAGCTTATGAAGTATCATAAAGTCTACCTTCATTTGCTTGTATACATGTTGGGGGACCATTTCAATATGAAATGTTCCACCTAACTGACCAAAACTTATATTTTGGAGTTTATTTATTTCAATTAGAATTCTCAAATGAACCATTCAAAACCATGGCATACAGAGTAAAATCCAATTGACCTTTGCCTTCCTTTCTGGGTAAACTTTACTTTTGGGATATAGATCAAAACAATTTAACTTATGGAAAATTATAATTGAAGTATGTTTAACTTGAAGCTACATATTTCTCTTGTGATCTCTTTGTGTCTTTTTTTTTTTTTTTTTTACTATTGTGTTAACTATTTTTCTAAGTGAAAAAAGCAAAGCTTCTACTCATTGAATTTATCCTATTTACATTTAGCTTCAAGGATTTATCCAAATTCAGTTGTTAAATCAAATATAGCTTGAAATGAATAAACTTTGTCCTAGGAATCTTTTTTTCTATAGAAATTGTTAGGGTCAGTCAGAGAAAAAGAAAGAGAAGATTAATCTATATGAACTAGTATTACTTGAATAAATCACTGATGATGATTTAGCATTCATATCTGCCAGTTCTTTCAAGACCCAGGATTGCAGTTGACCTTGGCCTAAGTGATCTGAATTTATCAAGGGCAAATAACTGTTCCATTACTATTTTGTGATTTCTTTTGAAAGGAAAAAAATAATTATTCCCTGGGGGAAAAAAGCTTCCATGTAATTATCATGAAAAGAACACTTTTACGGTTCAGTTCAGATGAAAATTTTGGTATTTTATTATTGTTCTCTTTTTTCCACTATCATTTACCTATTAAGCATAATTATGGACTATTGTTAGCTTTTATACATGCCAAATTTGGGGTAAGTAGGAGATATAACTTATATTCAAATCAGTATTGTATATTTCTTCTATAACTTTTATCACTAATCTTGATTTTGTATTGATTTCAGACGAACAGAGAATGAGACGTGTATTCCTGTTAAGCAAAATTCAGATATGTGTGGTCAGTGCTACTGCTATGTTTGTGATAAACTAGCATCAGAGGTGAGATTAAATTAAATCAAGATTGAGGTGCTGAAAGAAATAGATAATTTTATGGATTTTAGGACAGTTATTTACATAGAGTATTTTATTTGATTAGATCATTAGTTATATTGGGAAAACTTGCTGATACATTTCATAAAATTTTTTAAGTCTTCTAGACTACCTCCTTACATATATCAAAATGAATAGCTGAAGTTTTCCTCATCAATTATCCATTTAATCATTTACACACTTTTAATAATTTAGTAAACCATTTGTCCAAATGCGTATATAATTTCTGGAATTTAGAGTAATTTTCTATTAAAAAAATAGTTCATAATTTAGTATTAAATTAATTATGAAGCAGGTTTAAAATTCTTCTGATAGTATGATTCACTTTCTTCAAATTATTGCTGACCTTAATTTATGATTTTGAGTCCATCAGACATTTAAAGTGGGAACATAATCTGTAAATACAACATATTCCTGTTATTTGGAAATCTACATAAATCTATTTTTTTAACTTGTTTCCCCATACTATTTTTTCTATTTTTTATGTCATTTCATTAACATAAGGTTTGGGTATCTTTAGAAAATGCATAAATTACTAAATAATGATCCAGATTTTTTTATGGAGTAATTTTAGTTGACCTTTCTGCTGATTTTGTCAGCAAATTTTTCCTTGAGTTCGAGTCAGTGTGCAGTTATGCCTTCCATATCAAAGGTCTGAAAAATAAAATTTTTTTTTGAGATTTGTAGAAGTCTCAGAAGACACATTAAGTTTATAAACTCAGAAATGTATTTAATATGGGTGTATATGGTATTGTATAATATCAACCAAAATTTTACAATAAAGTATTACAAAATAGTCCATAAAAGAAAAATATCAGACTTCTCTGGTATGAAGAGAGGGCCAAAAAAATTTACAAAGATTTTCTAGATTACAAAGGCACTACACCCTAATCCCCAGGATGATATCTCTTCTTTTCTCTTTAAATACATCTTAACTGTAAATTAATCGTCAAGAATTATAAGTTAGAATCTTCTCTAGGTCAGTTAATGCCTCTCTTTTTTATAGCCAGAAAGATCCATAACCCTTAAGATCTATCTTTTCATAAGTAACTGTCTCAACATCCTTTCCCCCTGTTCTCTTGATTTAATCATTCAATTTGATGAATTGAATTTGATTTCAGAGATAGCCTTTAAAACAGTAACTTTAAAAAAAAAGTGCAGCGTAATGAAAGACAATGGAGACACTTTTCCAGTGATCTTTTAAAAAAAGTTCCTCAAGCCAAAATAACATGGAATCTGGAATTTGATAAAACTTATATTGAGATTCAGTTTATGGTTTATGGAATGAAGGTGAAGGCAGAATCTATCAACTTTTACTTTATAATAGCAATATCAAAAGAAATTATGAAATATTTGCATATATGCTCAATTAATATAATTTGTAAGAAAGTTATCCCAGATATATAAGAAAAAGCTGTCAGTTGTGAGGTGGTGTTTTTTTTTTTTTTTTTTTTTTTTTTTTTTTTTTTTTTTTTTGGTTTTTGGTTTTTGCTTTCTTGAAGAGCTAAGCTTTCTAAACTGTATAATGCTTCAACACACTTGAGAAATGTTCTTAATCTGAAACCTTTTTCTGTCAATTACGGGAACTGAATGGCTGGCAAGTGAGGGCACTTGGCCTGGATACTGTGTCAGGATTCATACCACCTCCCACCCCCAAAGTGCTAGTAGTTCTAGGGCCCTTATCTATTTTTGGCAAGACAATATAAATGGATCAGTATGCTTTCATTATTGTACTTGAAACACTGTTCAGTATGCTTACCCTATTAATGATTGATAGAGTCATTTTTATACATACAAAAAAAAGTACATTATTGTCTTTTGGAATTAAGGTATCTCTTATCTATAATACCTTATAAGAAACAATTGTTATCTGTGAAGATGTTGTGTAACATGCATGAAATTCCTTGTTTTGAAAGTTGAAGGTTTTTGGGTTTGTTTTTTTTAAGTGTCAGTATTGGACGACTTCTTCTTCTTGCCATTGCAATGCCCATAACAAAAGCAAATTTTGGAAAGATCAGCGAAATTTTACTTTGACTGGTGTTCTTATAATTTTTAACTTGGAACCTGCTGAGATAGACACAGATCTCCGTCATGGAGGTAAGCAATTTATATTTCTATGTTGCTTTAAAGTCATTACAATTTGTTCCTCTTTTATCTCACTTTTATTTGTCCTTCATTCTCAAAGAGGATCATGACATCCGGGAGGTGATGCCATGACATTCAAATAAGTTGCATTGAAGTGAGGGAGGACTATGCAAGTTCACCCACCTCACTTTTACCTCCCAAGCCATCTGGGTCCAGTGGCCTTAAAATAATTGTATATAGCTTTTTCTTTCTTTTCTTCTGATTAAAACTTTTTTCCCCTTCTGCCATTCTCTCCCCCTCCCCTCCTTGTTTTATTTTAGGAGAGCTTCTGTTTAAATTTCTTCGAGAGCTTTCTATAAAGTATAACAACTATCTTTCTGGAGAAATTGTTTTGAGTCTTCAGGACTGTGTGTGTCCCTCAAAACAGACACCTGGCCCATGTAGTGTCTGCAGCCGACTTCAAAATGAGGTTATATATAGGTGGGTAAAGTGTTAGTGATAGCACAGTAGTAAACTTTGAGACCAAATATATCTCTTATAAGCAATTTTTACTTGTTTTTTAGTGACTCTGTATCCAAAGTAGAGAATGTGTCATGCTATGAAAACTTTTTTTCTTTTCTCTTAAAATCTTAAATACTTTGTATTCTAAGTATATTTTATATATATATATATATATATATATATATATATATATCTTTCAAAGTTTTTCTTGACAGTATCTTGTAGAAGAATTTCAGAAACTTTTAAGAAAATATAATAAATATTGGTACCCCCGCATTATTAGTGATATCATGCCTTCCAAACAGTCTCTTTGTGACATTTTTACAACTGGCTAAGGTATTTTAATGTTTACCTGAAAGATAAATAAGAAAATAGAATATCAATTGCATTTACTGTGTTGAGAATATAAAAATTTTTAGATTACATATTTATCTAAAGAGAAGTCAGAAGAGCTTTCTTGCTAATTTTGTTCACAATCCCACAAAGCCCTTTATTAACATAGCACTGTAAGTACAACCTGGTTAATGCCTAATTGAACTGCTTTCTCTGAGAATTTCTACTGTCAGCTTTTCAAAGTTGTTTAAAATTAGAGTTAATTAGTTACTTTTATAGTAAAAGTCTAGTCGGAGGATATGTAGACATCTCATTTTTTTTTTTCAGCAGTTGACTGAAGAAGAGACTCAGGAGAGCTGATTTGGTACATAGAAATTAAGAATCCCAATCCTATTCTCATAGTTGATGACTGAAAAAGCATTGTAGTTTTTATCAGTTAAGATAAGATAAGCAATGTCTCTTTCTGGAAAATTGGAAATCAGCTCTCAATGTAAGATAATTTTAGTAAAGGTCTCTTAACTGTTTTGATTACTGTTGATTTACTGTATAGTCTCCTTCCTTCACAGAAATTGAGAGAAGGAAATACCTTCTAACTTCATTGTTCAGATTTTATTAGCAATAATAGTCTTTTTTTAGAAACATTGTATCTTTAGTTCTCAAAACATTACAAATTAAATCAGGCTGGTATTAATCCCATTCTAGATGAGAGTATTGATGCTCAGAAACTAAGAGATTGATTTAAGATTATGTAAATAATGAGTAAAAGTACTGAAAATTCAACTTTTGTCTTGATAGTTCACTCAACATTTTTACTGATTTTGCCTTTATAAACCCCATATTGAAATACAGTTTTAATATAGGATATCTCCTAAAACATGAGATAATAGAAAGGACAAGCACTTGACTATTTATTCCAGTAAATTTTTGAAAAATACGCCAATTCTCTGTCTTCTCTATTGACTTTAATAAGATTGACTTTAATTTTTAAAAGCCTAATATGGCATGAAATGTTTCTTCCTTGACAGTTGACTTAAATTTATATATATCTGTTCATGTGGATTATAGATTTACACATAAGTGAACCAACTGACCCAGCATCTTTGTCTCATCTTTATCATTAGGTTTAATTTGCCTTATTTTAATGGCTATTGCTAAGGATCCTGAAGATGGATTCTGTTGTCCTCATATCATTTTATAAAGTGCATAATGTAAATATAAAAATGCAGTCAATTAAGCATATTCTATTTTCCTTAGGTATTCAGATGTTTTCAATTTGGTGTCTTTATTTATAAATAAAGCAGAAAAAGAGAAGCCTAAAACTGCCGCTATTATGTTGTTGGGAGCAGCCAGGGAAATAGCACTTCACAAGGATCCTGCTCAGTATGTATTGATTTTTGTATGTTGGTATCCCTTCCCTGGAAATAGAGGACGAATAACTGTCACTGCTACAAATCTATGCTTCCTTATTTCAAGCTGGACCCCAAGTGCTACTGACAGTTTTTTTTATTCTACCATTTTTTACTCTTCTATCTCATTTCCTGTGCTATTTCAAACCTTTTCTTCTTTCCTTCCTCTACACTACAGCTTTCCCTCCCTCTCACTTAACCATGTTAAGACAACTGAAGGCATCTAAAATCTCTACTTTGTTTCTTAGAATTTTTCAGCATAATCCATTCTTTTTTGCTTATCCCAGTCACAAAAGAACATAAATCTATTCTTGATTGTGAATGTTAATCTTTGTTCCTGTGCCCTTAGTCATATTCCTTTTTTCCAGGCCCTTCCATTTTATTTTTTTAATGTAAGCATAAATGAATTGTATAAGGATTTTTTTTTTACTGAGACTTCTAGGAACTCTCAAAGAACTAGCTTTTAGCAATATTATTTCTATAGGTTTTTTATTTTATATTTATCTTTCTACTCTAATTGTCAAGATTTCCTCTTTTATGTTTATTTTGAATTTATTTAAATTATTAAGAATTTATTAAGTACCTACTATGTGCTCACCACTGTAGATAAAAAACCAAAAGTGAAATAATTCTTCTCTCAAGGAATTTACATTACAGTGGGGAAGACAACATGTAAATAGGTACTATGGAATGAAAATTAACTAGGACAAAGTAATCATATTTATGATAAGTTGTACAAATGTTTACATCTTTTTTTGGCTGAGTCAGTTGCCCAGGGTCACACAGCTAGGAAGTTTGTCTGAGGCTAGATTTGAACTCAAGTCCTCCTAACTTCAGGGCTAGTGCTCGATCCACTGTGCCACCTAGCTGCTCCAAATGTTTACATCTTTAATGAAAATTTCCAGTGTCCTTTTGCAGCAGTCACTTGTACAAGATTTGTCTCTGAATTCGTAAGATTTTAACACATTCTATAATTCTTCATCAAACTACACTCAGGTCATATAAAGATTTCAAATTCTGGCCGGTAGCACTGTAGTCTTTAAGAATGGCTATTATTGGAGGTGGCGCAGTGGATAGAGCACCAGCCCTGAATTCAGAAGGACCCGAGTTCAAATGTGGTCTCAGACACTTAACACTTCCTAGCTGTGTGACCCTGGGCAAATCACTTAACCCCAGCCTCAGGGTAAAAAAAAAAAAAAAAAAAAAAAAAAGAATGGTCATTATTCTAAGGAAATATATAAAAACTGTAGCTCTTAAAGAATACTTTAGGTATACAGAAGTCAAATTTTTTTCTTTTTTTTTTTAAGTCAAGTTTTTTTCTTTTCTTTTTTTTTTTTTTTAAAGCAAGACAATCCGAATTAAGTAACTTGCTCAAGGTCAAACAGCAAGTATTAAGCATCTGAGGACACATTTTGAACTCAAGTTCTCCTGATTCCAGCGCTGGTGTACTATTTATGTTATCTAGCTGCCCCTTATGTCAAGTACAAAAAAGATCATTCAGACTCACAATGAAAAACAGGTTCAGTTGTACTATATGTGTGAAGTGAGTCTGAATGATCTTTTTATATACAGTTTTTATATATTTCCTTAGAATAATACCCATTCTTAAAGACTACAATGTTATGGGCTTGAAACAAGATGCTAATGCTTATACTTAGTTCACACCTTTAAAGGAGTTCACACCTTTAGAGAGCATATATAAGCTAGGAGCCTCAACTAGGATGGACTTCAAGAGATTCACAAGTCAGGCAGAAAGAAGGAAGACAGAGAAGTGGTGGCAGGAGAACATTGAAACCAGTATCCAGAAGGCCTCCAGAAAACTAGCCAAGCCCCAAGTGAAGGAGAAAAGATTTGGAAAGAGACAGTAAAGGATCTGGACTTTAACTCCTAGCTGCATTTGGGGTGATTATTGAACTGAACTGAAACTAAGGCTGCTTCCAGAAGCTTCCAAAGAAACCTACTCCCAAGAGAACATTACAATTTAGAGAAGAACATCACACTACAGAATAAAAAAACTCAACAAAAGAGCAAGGAAATGTATATAGCACTAAATTTGTTAGCACTCCACTGACAGAAGTAATAAAAATATCTATAGAATTTATTATTAATTTATTATTATAGAATTTATTATTAATGTTTGTTGAATTGAATTTGAAGACCTAGGAAATTAAAAATCGAAAATTGTATTCCAAAGTAGACCGAGGATCATTGATGTCTTTCTCACAAAACTGCTTCCTTTACAGTATTTATTTTAAAGATTTGCATGTCAGAGTGAGGCTTAATTGGGGCAACTCTGAATCTGGTTTGACTCTCTGAACTGGCCAGAGGACAGAACCTGTGTCCAGATACAGAGCTGTAAGAGTTCAAGATTTGTAGCCTCTAGAAAGTAGTTTGTTTCCATTGAAAATACATACACATCACGTGATTTTATTGAAATGTAGAGAGAAAGAGCATCAGCTTTGTCAAAGACATGAATCAACACACTGAACCACTGTACTAATCCCAGACAAATCATCTCTATGAGCCTCAGTTTCCTCATTTGTAAAATTAGGGCAAATAATTGATCCACTTCACAGATTTTTATGAAAATACATGAAAAGTTTTGTATTAGTATGAGTTCCTAATGTCTTCATTCTTGTCATGATCAAACAGTAAGGTTTGTCATGACATTATTGAACATTGTTTAAAAGAAATTAAAATTTATCTGTGTGCTTTTGGTTAGTGTTTAACATAGATTGTATAGGGTTTATCCTTCAATCATGATTATGAACAATTAGACAAGTAATAGTTATGATGCGAATAAGTGAAGTGTATCTAGAGGTATTGAGTGAAAAGGGGTTTCTAGTAGACGTGAGAAAACTCAGTCTTGTGCTGGGCTCTTCAAGTTTCTAATATTTAGTAAAATGTCTTGATTGAGAGATCATTAATCTATAGATACTGTTTTTAAATCAGTTTGATTAACAGTTAACAGTCAGTATGATTAACAGGGTGGTTTTTAACATTTGTTTTAGGTCCTGGCAAAATCTTGGACCATCTGAGTCTTTGAAATTGGCTGTACCTTTTCTCATGTCAAGGTAAGTTAGTTATTCTGATGTAGGAATAAAAGACATATGTTCTGCACCTTGCAGTTCCTTATTTTAGTTTCCCAGCATTTTTTCTGATGCTTGAATTAACTTTAATACTACAGAAACATTTAGCTTTTGGCTTGGTTTGAAGATAGTGTTCCTGATTATAAATGATTACTTAAAAACTAATCTATTTAGACTTGTGACTAAGTGGGATTTATATTAAGAATGCAGAGCTGGTTCAGTATCAGGAAAACTATTGGCATAATTGACCATATCAATAACAAAACTAATAGAAATCATTATGAATACATGCAGAAAAAGCTTTTGACAAAATACAGCATCCATTCCTATTAAAAACACTAGACACCATAGGTATAAATGGAGTTTTCCTTAAAGTGATAAGTAGCATCTATCTAAAAGCATCAACAAGGATTATCTGTAATGGGGATAAGTTTAGAAGCATTCATAATAAGGGGTGAAACAAGGATTTCCATTATCCCCACTGTTATTTAATATTGTACTAGAAATGTTAGCTTTAGCAATAAGAAAAGAAAAAGAAATTAGAATGGGCAGTGAGAAAGCAAAACTCACTCTTTGTAGGTGATAAAGAATCACCTAAAAACTACTTGAAGTAACAACTACAGCGCAGTTTTAAGGATATAAAATAAATCATTGATATTTCTATGCAACCCAAAAAAACCAGCAGCAAGAGACAGTGTAACGAGCTGTCGTCTCCAGAAGCTGCTGGATCACTCTCTGGGAAGAGATCTGCTGTGTCTACTCAAATCTCTCCGACAGATTCTTCTTCCTGTAACGAACCGTTGTCTCCAGGCAGTTGCTGTTAACTCTTGTCCAAAGAAGTGACTTCCCTTCCTGCAGAGAGCCCCGTCAGGCCTGATGTAATGCAGAGAGTCTTCTTTCTCTGAGAGTCCTCTCTTTTATTCTCCCAGAGAATGGGCGTGGGATAATGCAAGGGCTTCTGGGAAGAACCACCCCAGCCAATGAGCTTGCCCCCTCTATCAAGTCAACCTGAGTTCTCACCTTGTAATTGTCCAGAAAACCTCAGTTCTCACTTAGTAATCCTAACATCTCCCCCTTTCTTTTGATTTAGAACATAGGACAGTCATGACCTTGAAACATAAATCCATCAATATGGGAAGTATTACAGATAATTACATAAATTACATAAGCACATAGTAACATAGTAACGTAACACATGCTAGAAGTATATAACATAATCATAAATTGAAAATTTATAAATGTCCATAAGTCCATTGTCCATTAGTCTCATCTTGTGTGAGGAAGTCCAATGATTCCTGCTGGTTTTTAAAGTTCTTTAACAGTCTTCTTATTATCCATGCTCTTTCAGTGTCAGATGTTTCTTAGATCTTCTCCTTTATATTGAGGCCTTTCTCTTTTTCTGTCTCTCTCTGATGGACAAGGCGAATATGACTCGTTGGCACCCATCTGATTCCTTTTCCTGCTGAAGAAATACAAGCAAACCCTCTCTCCCAGGCAGTTAACCTATCTAATTTCCTTCTATTTACCACTTTCTAAATCTCTTCTCATCATCTGACAATTACATTGGAGTTGTTTGCACTGGATACAGCCATGTTGGTTTAAAAGGCCTGTATTCTCCCCAAGTGTAATCCATTTTTGCAATCTGATTGTCTTTTGGCTGATTGATTGGGTAATCCCTTTCTTCCATGTGATTGTTTTTCAGCTGATTGATTAAATCAGAGTCCTGGCCTTCTAAAGGCTGTTTGGGTGTAACATCAGCTGCCATCATGCCCCAAGTCTTTTTTGCCTGGGGCCCTGGATCTGGGCCCCTCATCCTATTTCCCTGAATTAGTTTACACTCTGATTCCCAATGGAGTCCTCTGTTGCATTTTGGACATGGGGTTTTAGGTCTTCTCTCACCCTGTCTTCTCACTGTATCTCCATACCTACACTGAGCTCTTAGATGTCCAATTTTTCCACATTGAAAACATCGCCAAGTTTCTCTAGAAGTCCCTTGCCAGGAGGGACCCTGTTTTTCCACGTTCATCATTGTCCGAGTATAAAAAGAATTTGTTCCCACTGTAGCACAGCGTCTTATGATCTCCTCTAAAGGAGCATCTTTGTCTAATCCCCATATAATTCTTTTGCAAATCTCATTGGCATTTTCCTTAGCCAGATGTCTGGTCATTATTTCTGTAGCTGAATTTTCTCCAATAGTTCTTTTGACAGCAGTTTGCAAACGTCCCACAAAATCTGCAAAAGGTTCATTGGGACCTTGCTGTATTTTAGTGAAAGCCTCTCCACGATCTTTCTGTCCAGGAAGGACACCCCAAGCTTTTATTGCAGCCTTAGCAATTTGTTCATATATTGTCATGGTATAATTAATCTGTTCCGAATTCTCTCCATATTGACCTTCACCAGCTAAGTGCTCAAAAGTTAATTGTGTGTTAACTCCTATTTCCAAATTGCATCTGACTTGAATTTTACATAATTCATGAAATTCCGAAAGCCATAATAAATTTTCTCCAGGTTCCAGGCATATCCTTGCTATGGATTTCCAATCATTTGGGGTTAGGACTTCATAAGACAAACCATCTAGTAACATTTTGACATAAGCTGATGTAGCCCCATAAAGGGTACAACCTTTTTTCAAATCCTTAATTTTATTCAAATCTAAAGGTGCATATCTTCTCATTTTATGACCTACAGAATCAATATTTTCAATCACAGGATATGCATGTATAAAATCACTTATATCCTGTCCTTCTCTCTTAGCTTTAACCAATGCTTTTTCTAATCTTGTCATAGGCTTAGGCTGCTTCACAGGCAATTCTGTTTGTGTTTCTGCCTCTTCCTCTCCTCCTTCTTGCTCCACCCATGAAGGGTTAATTGAGGGAGGAGATGGGAGGTGCTCCTGTTGCTGTTGCTCAGAATTGTACTTAACTTCATTGTTATCTGATTCATCCTTTTCACCTAGTTTAGTTGACACCTCCCCATTTTGCTCCTTCATCTCTTCCTTTAGAATAACATTTTTTAAAGCCATTTGGATTAAATTGTAGGTATGAATTGTATCTTTGGAAACTGAGTTTGGTCTGGAACCAAAGGGTAAAATGTCACAAAGACAATTGTAGTGTTCACCTAATTGCTCTCCTACTAATTTCCACTCATCTGGATTCAATTCTTTTTCCAGAGAAAAAGAAGGACATATAACCTTCACAGTTCTTAAAAGTTCAGTAATCTCCTCTAAAATTATAATCAATCCTTGGCTTTTCATAACCTTGATGATGCTCTCCAAACATTTTCCTTGAACAGAAGGTGTTTGCCCCATTTCACTATAAGAGATTCCTGGTTTAGCCCTTAATAAGTTAAGTTCCTTATTTATCTATTAGTATGCTCACTTAATCTTTAACAAAGTTTCCTCGTTACTCACGGTTCTGGGTCAGAGAGACTGAGATCTAGATCGGAAGCTTTTCCACTGGAATCAGGACTGTATCTGTCCCTGTTCGGGCGCCAAATTGCAAAGGTCTGGTCTAGCTCCTCTTGTCAGGGTAAGCAAAAGTCCTTGCCCCACGTGTGGACGCCAAGTGTAACGAGCTGTCATCTCCAGAAGCTGCTGGATCACTCTCTGGGAAGAGATCTGCTGTGTCTACTCAAATCTCTCCGACAGATTCTTCTTCCTGTAACGAACCGTTGTCTCCAGGCAGTTGCTGTTAACTCTTGTCCAAAGAAGTGACTTCCCTTCCTGCAGAGAGCCCCGTCAGGCCTGATGTAATGCAGAGAGTCTTCTTCTTTCTCTGAGAGTCCTCTCTTTTATTCTCCCAGAGAATGGGCGTGGGATAATGCAAGGGCTTCTGGGAAGAACCACCCCAGCCAATGAGCTTGCCCCCTCTATCAAGTCAACCTGAGTTCTCACCTTGTAATTGTCCAGAAAACCTCAGTTCTCACTTAGTAATCCTAACAAGACAGGAAGAGAAATTCCATTTAAAATAATCTTTGCTATTTTTACTATATGAACATTATTATAAAATGCTTTTCACAGATATTAAATCAGATCTAAACAATTGGGAAAATATTAATTGCTCATAGGTAGACTGAACTAATATAATAAAAATGGCAAATATACCAATCAAACTGCCAAAAAATTATTTTTAGAGCTAGAAAAATAATTTAAAAATTAATCTGGAAGATGAAAGTCAAGAATATCAAAGGAATTAATTGGGGAGTGGGGGGTATGAAGAAATGCAAAGAATGATGACCTAGCCATACCAGACCTAAAACTGCAGCAATCATCAAAATTGTTTAGTTCTGGTTAAAAAATAGAAAAGTGGAGTAATTTGGGTACATAAGACACAATAATGAATGACTATGTTAATCTATTGTTTGATTAGGCTCAAAGGCATTTCTGGGATAAGAACTCACTATTTGACAAAAATTGCTAGAAAAACTAAAAAATAATATGGCAAAAACTAAGCATCAACCAATATCTCAGCCCCAAGATAAAGTCAAAATAGATACATGATTTAGACATAAAGGATAGTTTACTTATCAGATCCCTGAAAAAGAAAGGAATTTATGACCAAACAAGAAATAAAATCCATTATTACCTCTTTACCTCATACAAGCTTATTCTTGATAATTCCATTCTAAAAGTAAAATTATAGGAATGTTTTCCAATTATAAGAAACATTTGTTAAAATTAAATTTGAATGAATTTTAACAAGGCAAAGTTTTGGCACGGGTCAGCTTTTCCCTTAATTTCTGCTTATAGCTAACTGCTCCCCCATGTCTCATATGTACATATATTTTTTTATATGCAACTTACCCCAGTCTTTAGCTTTATTTCTTCATCTGAATCACTTACTATCTTTGATTAAGCTATTCTTCCTAATTTTATTTTGCCAAATAGCTTTCCATTTCCTTATCTCTTTCTCCTTTTCTCTAATATATTTCCTTTCCAATAGAATTAGGAGCTTATAGAAGCAGTGGTTCATTATCAGAACCATTCATCCATTTTTAAAAATTATGAATTATGAGAGAGAAAGAGGCAGTTCAAGACAAAACAACTTGCCAACTAAGGCTAACCATTTTTGCAATGTTTCACATCTGTAGCCTCACACCTCTGCAAAGAAACAAGATACATTTAGCATTAGTTCATAGAAGTCTTTCCATGCTTCTCTGTATTTATAACTAAAAATTCTTTTAAAATTTTTGGTAATTATTGACACCTCAGTAGCAATAACTGATAGTTCTATTTATGATTTTTGTGTATTATCTATGAATATTAAATGACATGTTCATGTAAATGAATATCTAATTTTTCTTAGGTCCTTTTCACTTCTAGCTTAGAGATCATTATGTAGAGGATAGCTATAGGAAACCCTCCTTAATGTGTGGTTTTGTGAGCAATTCAAGGTTTATTAAGTGAACTGCTTACCAATTGATCATGTTATAGACCCAAAGCCATCTCTTCTTACTACTTTGTATTTTGATCCTTGACTAATTCAGTTAAGTAATTCAAGCAGCACTTAGGCTATAATCTCCCTCACTAACACCTTGTAGTCTAGCTTAATGGAGGAAGAGGATTTATTTATTTCTATTTAGAACATGTTATTGCCTCTAAGGAAAGAGAGCCCCCTGTTCCACTTGTTCCTCTTGTGTAATAGCTTTCTTTTTATTTCAAATATTAACATTTTGCATATACTTAGAAAAGTAATATTTTCTGCTGCTTCTTAGTTTCATTAAGTAATTTCTTTCTTAAATCTAGGATTACCAAAAACCTCCAAAGGATGCTTGTACTCAGTGATTTTCCTAAACAACTTTATGAAAAATTCATTAGCTTTTTCCAGACAATTCCTCTTCCCCCTTACTGTTTTAAGTTCACAAATTGGTAAGTGTGTCATTTCAGTTGTAAATTTTTATATCTGATAATTTGGAAATGCTAAAAAAAAAAAAAAAAAAAAAAAATGGCTCAGTGGAGATTGGTGTCCAGAAAGTTCATATCCTGCCTTGAATACTTCCTATGTCTGTGACCCTGTACAAGTGACTAAACTACTCAGTGTTTTCTCATCTGTAGAGTGGTGATAATAATAGCACCTACATAACAAGATTGTTGTGAAAATTTCCTGAGATTGTGTAAAATATTTTGCAAATAACAAAGTACTATTTACATATGAATTATGATTATTTATTAATATTTCATAGCATGGGGCTTAAACAAATAGAAGAGCTCTGTGAGTTAGTAGTAGATAAAACTAAAGACACAGATGTTAAAATGTAGTATATATCTTCCTAGCTATGTGACCCTGGGCAAGTCATTTAACCCCCAATTGCCTCAGAAGGAAAAAAGTAGTATATATTAAAAATAATATCTCTGTTAGCGCTATCACAGCCTGAATCTGACCAATGAAATATTTTAGGCAGTCCAAAGTAATCTTTCATCTATATTCTCTGCAAAGGTAATCCAATTTAGTGCTTCTTTGGCATTCCTTATGCACTTCAGCCTATGATCTCTGGAGAATATTGGAATCTCCCAGGTCCCTCCCCGAATCTGCCATTCCTTACACAAATAACTGCCAACACCCTAGTGTTTCCAAATACTTCTTGTTTGTGGGTTTCTTGTGCCAAGGAGTGGCTGCTGCTATTCAGTGAATTGCAAATCAAGCAGAGCTAACTAACTAGAGAAGAGTGGATGAAAATGTGTGGATACAGGAGATGGAAAAGAGAACTAGGATGAAAAATTATGCTATGGAAGGTCTGGCTTTTTTTTCCCCTGAGGCAATTGGAGTTAAGTGACTTGCCCAGGGTCACACAGCTAGGAAGTGTTAAGTGTCTGAGGTCAGATTTGACCTCTGGTCCTCCTGACTTCAGGGCTGGTGCTCTTATCTACTGAACCACCTAGCTGCCCCATTCTTTTTCTTTATATCAACCAGAAATGGGCCTGAGATCCCATCAGAAGAAATAGAAAAGTTTACAGGAGAGGGTAGACTTAAGGTGTGATAAGTTCAATTTTTTACATGTTGTATTTGAGAAGCATCCAAGTGAGACATTCAGATAGAGATTTCATTAGACAGGTATAAATACAGGAAGGAGTGCTAAAGACAAATTTAGGGGTCACTTTCAAGGAGTTCCTGATTAAAGCAGTGGGATTGATTGAGCTCACCAAGGAAGAGAAAGGAAAGAAAAGAGCCTTATAGAACATGTACACTAAAGTGGTAAGGAGAGGATAGCTAAGGCTGCAAAGAATCAAGGGGTAATAATTATTCAGTTAGAATATTCAATCATCCATAGCACATTATTTCCCAGTCATTCTGCTTGAACAGAATATTTTCTAGATTAGCAGTCTAGAAAATGTTATTTGTTTGTTATGTGTATATATTTGAGAAGTGTTTGATTTCTCTTGCTTTTTGTTTTGATATACAACTCAGAAAAGGTGAAGTTGAAGGAGAAAGTACAGAAAATTACTAAAAATAGGAATCTAAAACCAATAAAAAATTATTTTGGAGATTTTTTTCAAGGCCCCAGAATTTAAGAGGAAGAAAATAAAAGAGGAAAAACAAATTAAAATCACACTCTATGTGATCCTTACAAAGTGAGCATGCTTCTATAAGCAACATCACTGTTTTGTTATATTCGTGTTGGTTCTCTGTGAAAATATTTAGGTTCTAAAATAAGGAAATAATCATTCATATTATACCATTTTAACCAACTTTCAGCCTGAATATTCCATCATGGGATCACAGATTACTAACTACAGTTTTAAAAGGCCAGAACATTACTGGTGAACAAAAAAAGAATGGAAAGAAGGAATTCCTCTGGGAAGTTCTTAATGTGGTAAAGGCTAGAACTGAGAAAATGGAGAGTATGGGACGGTAAGTGCATAACTACTCTTTATATCTAGGGGGATTAACTCCTGAGTTATGTGTCATTTAGGAAATTCAGTGTTTTATTTAGAGAATAGATTGCAAATCTAAGAAATAAATAAAGGTGAGGTACTATTTAACCAAATGAAATCTATTTTATTGTTTCTCTTCTGCCTCCAAGTCATTCTAGAATTAAATCATTTGTGTTCTGGTAAGATTAAAATCTCACTGAGAAAGACATTGATTTCTTGATGTATTTTCTAATACTGTTTAAAAGCAGTAAAAGTGTGTGAATTCCATCATTTGCCTTGTTTTAAAATGTTTCTTTACTATATAGTACTTTGTGTTCAGATTGTCAAGGAATGTGACAATTGCACAGTAGTGATACTGATAGAAAAGCCGGTCAAATTTAGGATTAGCTGAACTAAATAAGCATTAATCAGATTTGCAGGAAGAAGAAACAATATTCAGAGAAAAGTAATGGGAATTTATATGACATAGGAAATTCAGATTCTGAAAGAATTGACTGTGATAGGCTAGACCCTTTTTTGGGGAGTCTCATGGATGACCCCCATTTAAAGTTTTCAAATAATTGAAGGAAATTAGTAATCAAAGGAATTTCATTTGGAGGATAATAAAAACTAAGGTATTAACTTTTTTCCCCATTCATTTTCATGGATCCCTGAAATCTGTCTTTGGACCCTAAGTTAGGAACCCCTTTTCTAATGGGAATTTGTACTGAAATAAGAGGCAGTCTGCCTGAAGGAGCTCCCCTAAAGTTAGTAAAGACCTAATGAGCCAGTTTTCACATTCGTCATTCTAGTATTTGTTTTCATCATTCAAGAAGAGTTCTTCAAATATATTTTCTTTCTCTATTTTTTTTTATTTTCTACATTGTGAGTCCCTAAAATTCTTCCTTTTGCTTCTTCCTACCCACAACAGGCCTCATCTATCTCAGTCCATCATAGGTTTTTAACATCTTAAAAATGTTGAATTTAACAAAAACCAAATAAAATGGGTTCTTCATTATACAGAAGAAAAAGGATCGTACAAGAAACTGAAACTATAACTTTTGTATCATGTACATAATAAATTCAGTATTGTAATTGTTTGCTTCATCATCTGTCTTGTGGAATTTAAGTCTTTCAAAGTAGTTTGTCTTTATAATGTTACCATATAATAAATTGTTCTATAGTTTGCACTTCCCTCTGTATCAGTTGACACAAGTGTTCCAGGTTCCTTTGAAACAGTCTCTTTTGTCACTTCTTATAGCACAATGATATTCCTTTGCTTTTATATACTATTATAATTTATTCAGCCATCCATCCCCCTGCCTGTATGGGTACCTCCTTAGTTTCTACTTCACCATTATAAAGAGCTGTTATAAATGTTTTTTTGGTATGAGGATACCTTTCCTCTTTCTTTGATTTCTTTCTTACCTAAGGGGAGAGATGTTCTTAATAAAAAAAACTAGCTTGACTTTCCCACCAATTTTAATTCCTATTTTTGGCAGCAAATATGTCTGAGAAAGATGGCTTCCAAGGTTTCCCCTTTTTTTGGACAGGAAAACTTTCATCTCTAATGGGTTAAAAACATTTCCCATAATTCCTTGGGCAGAGACTGGTGAGGAAACAAAGTATTATCTGTTACTTTCTCTCACTACCCCTTCCCCCATCCCCAATCTCTGCAATATGAACCATTTAGAGGGTAAAAGGGGGAGAAAAGGGAAGAAGAAAATCTTGAATCACTCCCAGGGCTGACTTTAGGCCTATTCTCATAGATAAGCCTTAGGTGGCCATGAGGTCATAAGGAGCTGCACAGCAAAACGGAGGACAGAGGTACAAGAGTCTCTTTTATGGTTTGAATTTTTTAACTCTTAACTATGCCATCCTCCAGATTCTAAAGCATGTAAAAACTATTGTTAATTCACGCTCTTTTAACAAAATCCTGTAGCAGGCTGAATTTGGCTCAAGGCCATATTTTACTGATCCTTTCTCTGAAGTCATGCTTTTATACAGTAAACAGACAGCTTTTATTCAATATTTAATATGTTGGAGTATCTTCCATCTGTGAAATGGGGCCAGCAAGTAATTAACAAAGAAGTAGACTAGGCCCAATACCAGCAATTTACTTAATATCCCTTAAGCTTATAAAGAGGGTTCCTCTCCTATTCCCAAACTCTTGTATGTTACAATTTATCTTTATACCCCCTAGGCCAAGGTATAGCTGTTTTCTTTGCTTACCTTTTTCCATCTCCAGAGGAGCAAAGTTGGGCCCCAGACCAATCCATCTGTCTCAGTAACTGGATCTTGATTTGCTGGGCTTCCATTATAGAAAATCTGATTATGCCCTTCCTATAAAATCCATAAATTATTTTCATGCTAACCATATATGGCCATATATTCGAATCTTTGTCAGTCTCAGAATTCTGTTTTCCCAACTCCAAGAAGATATGGTTCATCCTGACAGTTTTTTGGCCTCTTTTCTTCCACATAAAGACACCATTTTAAAAACAATCAAAAAAGAACCTTCCATTGCTTTATGATTGAACAATCCTTTTGAAGGGCGTATGTTCTTGAAATATTAAGACTATTAACTACATAAGATACTATATGAAGTATAAAAGGAGTGTAGTTCTTGCATTTTGAGAGCATAGAATCTAATTAGAGTAATAATTCATATTACACATGAGTTAAATAAAATAGACTGGCACTGAAAATAAACTTGAGAATGGAACAAGCTACTAAGGGGAGAGAATAGATATCTTCAGATAGAGACAGGTTAGCTATTTGCCAAAGGTCATCTAAATGAAATTAATATTTCAGGTAGGAATTGGACTAGATGGCCTTTGGTCTTCTCTGCAGTAATGAGGTTCTATTGGTGATAGAGAAAATAAATGTTATAAGAGTTCTGAAGAGGGGAGAAAAGAGAGAATTAAGAACCATCACCAGTGATGACAGTTAAAAAGTTCATCCACAGAGAATAAGATATGAGCTGAGCCTCAAAGAATGTGTATGAGATTTTGAGAGTTAATGTAGAGGGAAGAGAAAAACGCTTTTGACTTAGGGCTTAAGGCAAAAATGCATCATTAATAAGTTCAAGATGTATTTGGGAGACAGTAAAAGATAGTTTGGTTGTAGTTAAGAGGTTCATGTAATATAGTCTAGGATTTGGTGCTGGCAGTATCACCTAAACTATAGATTATCTGACCTAACCAATAACACTTTAATAAGAATACAGACTCAGAGAAGAGAAAATAGCTTATCCGTGGTCACACAGATAATGAATGATACAGACTCAGAGAAGAGAAAATAGCTTATCCGTGGTCACACAGATAATGAATGGTAAAACCAGAATTTGAAGTAAAACCCTATTACTCCAGGTATTATGTTCTTGCTCTGCTATGTACCATTCTGCTTAAGAATGGACTGTAGAGGTGTTTGGTAACTGGCTAAGGAATTGAGACTTGATCCTCTTAGCAATGGGGAAACCCAAGTGAAGATTTTCAAGAAGAATGACCTGAAAACAGCAGGATTTAGAAAAAATCAAAGTGGCAAATTGTATACAGACTAAATAGAGAAGAGAAAATTGGACTCCAACTATCTAGGCTTCTGCAGGATGGAGAACCGGAATTCAGATTGTAATAGATATATAATGACAGACTTTTCCCCCATATGATCCAACAACCCAAAGATGATAATATATAGTCAAAAAATAAGACTTTTTTCACTACAAATATTAAAGACCCTAAATTATGTTTTAACACAGTTTTGGAGAGGGAGTATATTTTTGCCACAGTGCTAATCAGCATTTCTTCTTTGATAGAACCAGTTTACTATTATTTCACTCATTTTCATCTTCCCTTTCCATCATCCCAAATCTGTAATATCCCTAAAGGCAGAGACTCTTGTTTCATGTTATATAATTAATAGGGATTAGTTCTTCATCTTTTGGAAAGAACATTAAGTTTGGGAGGGTGAGGATTAGTAGCATGTCTGAAGCAGAGAACATTTAAGTGGGCAGATATTTTAAGTGTCTAGCCTATTCTGAAAGAGACTTTTTCAAAACAATTCATCAAAAGTAAAATTAGAAGGCTTTTAAATGTTAGTGTATAGCTGTTGTCCTTGAAAACAGGGAAATTTTTAGGTTTTTGTTAAGTATGATATCATTTGGATTCGTAGAATTTCTTGAGATTTTCCGTTGGGGATACAGAGGGGTAGAAAGAAAAATTTAATTTGACATGCTTCCATATCATTACATTTTTTAAGCAGTGATCTAGATGCTTGAAAGAAATAAGGTGATTCAGTGAAAGGGGCAAAGGATTAGAATTCAGGAGATCTGAATGTATCCTTTAGGTATACAAACACAGCAGTATGTTAGTATTCTGTTAAATTTAATAAACCTAACAATTTCAAAGATTTGGGGTTTGTTTGTTTTTTGCAATCCTTTTGATTCTATTTTGTATATTGGAATATTTGCGTTTGATGATTAGGCTCACAATTAAAAAAAGAAAATTAAGAATAAGATGGGGACAGCTAATTGGTATAGTGGATAGAGCACCAGCCCTGAAGTCAGGAGAATCTGAGTTCAAATCTGGTCTCAGACACTTAACACTTCCTGGCTGTGTGACCCTGAGCAAATCACTTAACCCCAATTACCTGGGGGGGAAAGGGGGAGTGAAAATGCTTATTTTTTTTAAATGTGCTCTTCTGAACCTCAGGTTTTTCATCTATAAAATGAAAGAATTTGACAATATGATCTTAAAGTCCTCTTCCAGTAATAAAATTCCCTGATATTTTATTAGATTTTAAACTTCTTGATAGAATGTTAATTTTAACCATTGACCATTAAAAATTTCTTTTTACAAATTGTCAGATTAACATTACCACCATTCTTATTTTGGATGAGCTTTTTTACAGTACAGTATTACAGTACAGTAATATGTTAAAATGTCTGTAGAGATGTAAACTGTGGCAGGAAATTACTAGACACAAAATTAAAATTCTTTGTTCATTTTAAATAACTGAAACAGGATATAAGAAAGTGTTTTTCTCTCCCCCCATTCAGATACAAAGAACTAGTTCGCTATTTGAAAGCAGTAAAGTGCAATGAAGGCGTTGGGTAAGAAATAAATTATGTGTCCCTTCAAATATACATATGATTCCCATTTCTTAATGCAGTTACATTCAAAGTCAAATTATAAATTGCCCCAATCCTTTAAAATGAAGGGGTCTAAATTCTATGCATATTTTAAAATAGATTTTCACTTACTATCTCATTTATACCTTTGAGAAGTTTAGTTTTAAAGGAAGCAACTTTTACACAGGTTAAGGGATCTTAGAGACAAGATTCCTTTCTTCTTGTGCAAAAGTGGTGATTTCACCAGTGCTGCGTATGCATTACTACTTCCCATCAACAACCTGGCCTGCTGCACAGCCTGTCGACTCATACCCTTGGAGTTTGAGTGCTACCTGAAGATGTTCTGGACAGGAAGTGTCCCCTCAGGGAAGGATTTCCAGGACTCTGATGAGTGGATTTTGAACGTGGGTGAGCACTAATATTAAAAAGTATTATAAAGTATGAAATATATTGTTGTACAGAATCAGCAATCTAAATTGAACAAATATGTGTACATATATATTTGTTATATATGTATGTATGTGTATAATCTACATCTTTATATAGGTATGCATATTGTATACATATCAAAGGTGACATAAGAGAACCAAACCCTCATCAAAAATGTGAGGGGGGGGGCAGCTAGGTGGCGCAGTGGATAGAGCATCAGCCTTGAATTCAGGAGGACCCAAGTTCAAATATGGTCTCAGACACTTAACACTTTCTAGCTGTGTGACCCTGGGCAAGTCACTTAACCCCAGCCTCAGAAAAAGAAAAAAAATTAAAATGTGAGGTTGGCCACAAGGTCCCATCTCTGCCACTTATTAAGTGCAAAACCTTAAGCAAATCATTGCTTTCTTTGGATTTCATTTTCCTCCAATAAAAGGGCAGTAAATGATTCCTAAGGTTCCTTCTACTCTTACATTCTGTAATTAGACATTTCTGTGGTATCTTCAAGTCTTCCTTTTTAGATCACCTTTCCTTCCTTCAAAGTCCTTGTCCTAAGTTCACTTCTCAGGGGGTTATAGTTTCCCTGGCCAGAGACCAATGCTTTTTAAAATTGCATCCTTATGCTTTAGAGTATGAGTAGGGGGATTGATCACCTGAAATATTTCCTTTAAACTACTATAGACAGGCTGAAACAATTATAGTCATTTAATTAAAATAACCATTTGTTCCTTAAATAAGTTGTGAAGGAATTTGCCATTTTGCTAAGTATTTATTTGAATGAACTTTTTTCTTTTCTTTTTTTTTTCCTTTTTTATTTTCTTTTAGGGTTGGAAATATTGTATTTGTTTTTTGTTTTTGTTTTTTTCTGCAAGACTATTGGGATTAAGTGACTTGCCCAGGGTCACACAGCCAGTAGTGTAAGTGGCTGCAACCAGATTTGAATTCATGTTCTCCCAACTCCAGGGCTGGTACTATATTCCCTATGCCACCTAGCTGCTCCTTATATTGTCTTTTTAAAGGCCAATTCTATCATTTTGTTTTTCAACTCTTTTCTTCCAGGTTCTCCTGTAAAATGTTGTACACTAATTAAGCAGGCCCTCCGAGTACTCTACAACAATCAGTCCTTGTACAGAAATGTAAGAACTCCATTCATATTTATTCATTCTTCATTCATATTATAGTCATACTTACTATGAGCCAATTTTTATTTTAAAAAATGAAATCTAGTTTCAACTTTTAATGCTGTGACAATTAATATTTGTTTTAATTCTGTTCATAGTTAGCCAAACTGGTTTTTATCATAATTGTAGTTGTCATAGCCACAGAAAGAAGTTTTAAGCAGTTTGAGTTTACAATCCAATCTCTCATTCCTTACTATAATTCAGAAGATGCTACTGACTAGCTTTACTTTCTTTTTTCCCCTTGCTAAAAAGTAAGCCCTAAATGAAAAGAAGAATCAAGTTGGTTAGCTCTTTCTTCCTGCCCTCTTATACAGATCGATTTAGTCCTGGACAAGGTAGTCATTGAACCTCTCTGAGCCTTTTTCCTCTTCTGTAAGTAGGCATTATGGTGGTTGAAGCACTATCTCCTCCCTAAGAAGAGAATATATATTAAGTGTATTGTAAATCCTAAGGAGCTCTATACCTGTCTACTCTTAGTATTGTTCCCTACTTATTGTCCTGGTTCTGACACACCAGGCATGTGCCTCAGCAAGCCTCAATGTGCTCTGCACATAGCTCTGACACTAGCAGTCACAAAGAAGAAGGGACTGACATGCACTAGGGACAAAAGTCTCCTCATCTTTGGGTGCCCTTTATTATCAGTGAAAGCACAGACTTGTCCCTAAGCCTAGATGACCTACTAACTTCTGTGCTACCTTCAAACAGAAGTGTTATAAGGAAAGTACTTTGCAAATTTCTCTAAGTATTATAGAAATAATTTTTCTCCAAAACTTGTTTTCCCAGATGCTTCTATTTCATGCATACCTCTAATTATTTATCCTATTCCCCTGAAAAATTTTTCATGTGCCAAATTATTCTAAAGTCAGTTTCTTTAAACAAAGGCATGTTACAACACCAGCTTAGAATGAGCCTTCTCTATTGTTTTTCTCTCCACTAAAATACCTAAATTCTGACATCTTTGGGGAGAGAAAAGGGAAATTTGGTGAAAAGTAGAATATTATTTTTGTATTTGGTGTATTCTGTGAAGATGATTAGCAACCCCAACCCCACTCACTCTTCCATCTTATTTCTGAAAATCCTTTGTAAGAGTTTAAGAGCCTGCAGTTTAATGTCAATTAAAATTCCTGTTTTTCAGTCAAGATGTTGGAGTACACTCATCACAATTTTGGGCAGTAGTCCTATTTTGGAGCAGAATGGCCTCCTAACTACTCTCACTCTAAGAGAACCACCATCTTCCTTCAGACAGGTAATTTGTTATCTCCAAAGAAGCAAGCTAGTATCCTGAGGTAGCCTGCATTAATACTTCAAATGAAAAGCAGTACAGAAACTCTTAAGGTTTCTCTCTAACAAGACTTATAGAAAATAGATAGGAGGGTGTTCTTTTCAGGAAAGATGGTTCCTTTAAATTTCTTGAGTTTACCTCATAGATTCAAATACTTGTTTATGATTTTATACCCATTGCTCACTCCCAATTCTAGCCTCCCTATTTGTGTGAGACTTCCTGTCATGCATACCATCGATATTATGGATCAATATCTGCAGCCTCTGAAATAATAGTATAAGCCAGGAAAAAAATATGACTTATATATGTATTTTTTTAAAAGGAGGTCTTGAATCCAGAAGACATGGGTTCTAATCTCAACTCCAATATTTACTGGTTTTGTAATCTTGGGCAAGCCATTTACCTTTCTGAGCTAAATAGGGAGAATAACACCTATCCTATATATGCAGGATTTCTTTAAGAAAAGCACTTTGTAAACTATGAAATGAATTAGAGAAATATGAACTCTGCTTTACCTCAAGGACATGAATATATCATTTTAGGGATTTAAGAAATTGTAAATGAACAACCAAACTATTAACACCTCTATGCAAAAGAAAAACTACATTGTAGTTGACTTCTGAGTTAAGTTAGCCTGGAACATTTTGCATTTGAACAAAATAACCAAATCTGACTCAGCCATAAGTGACCATTGGCTTTGGGGCAGAGGGACCTGAGTTCTAAGGATAATCCTGATACTTATTGCCTTTAAGTATTACATTCCTAATCTAAAAAGGGATAGGCAAAGATAAGGAAGAAAACTATATCTTGCTGAAAAGCACCATAGACAATGAAGTCATGTCAGTACTAAACATATGCATCAAGTGTTATAGCATCTACATTTTTTGAAGAAGTTTGAATGAGTTATAGGAGGAAATCACTAGTAAAACTACTAGTGGAGGACCTCAATTTTCCCCTTTCTGAACCAGATAAACCTAGCCAAAAAATAAGCAAGAAGTAAGTTAAGGAAGTGAATAAAAATTAGATATGATAGATCTCTGGAGAAAATGAATTGGGAATAAAAAGAAATATGCCTTTTTCTTAGTATTATATGGTACCTACACAAAAATTGGTCATGTTGTAAGACATAAATGCATCCTTTTCAACTTAAAAAGAAATAAAATAGCATTCAGTAATGGATGATGAAAAGATTAAAAATTAATTGGAAATTAAATAATCCTTTTTTGAAAAATGAGTCAAAGAACAAATCATTGTTCTCAAGGGAAATGACAACAATGAAACAGCATACCAAAATATATGACATACACCAAAGTGGTATGTAGAGGGAAATTTATATCTCTAATTGTTTATATCAGTAAAATAGCGGAAAAGCATATTAATGAATTGGACACAAAAGTAGAAAAAAGAATAATTTTAAAGTCCCCAATTAAACTATTGGAAATCCTGAAAATCAAAAGGAAAGATTAACAAAATCAGAAGTAAGACAATCATTGAGCTAATAAATTACTTGTATCAAAAATGAAGGGTGAATTCACCACCACTGAAGAAGAAATGAAACAATTGTTAGAAGCTATTTTGTCCACTTAAATGTCAATAAATTTAACAGTTTAAATGAAATGGATGAATATGTACAAAAATATAGATTACCCAGTTAACAAAAGAAGTAAAATACTTATCCCAGGCTTAAAAAAGAAATTAAACAAGTCATCACTGAATCCCCCCCCCCCCCAAAAAAAAAATCTTCAGTAACAAACTAAATGGATTCATGGGCAAATTCAGCCAAACCTAATATTGTATAAACTCTTTGGAGAAGTAAGCAAAGAAAGCGTTCTATTCCTTTTATGATCCAAATTTGGGATTGATAGCTAAGCCAGGAAGAGCCAAAACATAAAGGAAAATGTAAGCCAATTTATGTAATAAATATTGACACGCAAATTTTAACAATATACTAATAGAGATTGCAGCAATTTATCACAAAGATCATATATTGTGACCACGTGGGATTTATATCAGAAATGCAGGACTAGTTCAGTATTATGAAGACTATCAACGTATCAGTAATAAAACCAATAGAAAGCATATGTTTATTTCAATAGATGCAGAAAAAACCTTTGACCAAATCACAGCACCCATTCTTATTTTTAAAAAACATTAGAGACTATTGGGATAAATGGAGCTTAACTTAAAATGATAATATTTATCTTAATGGTAATAAGCTAGAAACCTTCTCAGAACAAATAGGAGTGAAAAACAAGCAAACCCATTATTATCTTTATTATTTAATATTGTATTAGAAATATTAGCTATAGGAAAAAGAGAAAAAGAAATGAATTAGAATAGACAATGAGGAGGCAAAACTATCTCTTTGTAGATGGTGTGATGTTATATTTAGAAAGTCCTAGGAAATAATTAACAGCTTTATCAAAGTTGTATGGTACAAAATAAGCCAACATAAATCATCAGCAAAACCAACAAAGTCCAGCAGAAAGAGGTAGAGAAATTCTTTTTAAAATAACTGCAAACAGTACAAGATATTTGGAAATCTTCCTACCAAGACAAGCCAAAGAACTATATGAATACAGTCATTAGTCACTTTTCACATAAAGTCAAATCTAAATAATTGGAAAATTGCTCAAATAAAACAAGCCAATATAATAAAATGACAATTCTATCCAAATTAGTCTATTCAGAACCATATCCATCAAATTAAAAAAACATAGAGCCAGAAAAAAATGACAATTCATCAGGAAGAGCGAAATCTCAAGGATATCAAGGGAATCAATAAAAAAAATTATGTGAAAGTAAGTGGTCTAAGCTGTACCCTACCAGATCTCAAACTGTATTATAAAGTGGTAATTATCAAAACAATATGTACTGGCTAAGAAATGAACTAGTAGACCAGTAAAATAAAATAGGTACAAATTTCCTTATATTAATTGACCATAATAATCTACTATGTGATAAACCCAAAAAAGCCAAGCTTTTGGAACAGAAACTTATTATTTGACAAAAACTTCTGGGAAAACTAGAAAACAGTTTTTCAGAAACTAGGCATAGACCTATATGCCAAGATATGGTCAGAAAAGGTACATAATTTACATATAAAGAGTGGTAGCATAAGCAAATTAGGAGAACATGGAATGGTTTTAGCTTAGATTTATGGATAAGGGAGGAATTTAGAACCAAAGAAAATATAGAGAGCATGATAAAATGTAAGATCATTTTGGTTATATAAAATTAAAACGTTCTTGCACAAACAGAATCAATGCAAACAAAATTAACATGTAATTGGGAGGGGGATAAAATAGATATTTAAAGAAGTGATAAGGGATCAAATTAGATGATAACCATAAGTCTTCCAACTCTAAAAACTACAACATATGACTTTGTTGCAGATGGTGTGGGATGTGTCCTTTGGCATTTTAGAAGAATTGAGATTGAAAGGCAATGTTTCTTTGCCTTCAAATGTATTTTATGGTTCTGTAAGTTTATAATTTTGCTTCTTTTTCTCTGTGTTGTAATGTTTAAGGTTGAAGTATTAAACAGTGAATGTTTTTTAGTACGATAGTCCTCGATTTCTATTTAAATAAACTAAACATCAGCTTGGGAATTACTCCAGTTTTTCTACTGATCTTTGATTTTACATCTCCAATGTCCTTTTAGACATTTTGAACTGGCTGTCCGATATACATCTTATACTCAATATATCCAAAACAACTTCTTCCCACCTAAACCCACCCTCCTAATCTCTTTTATCATGAAAGGCAACAACATAATCCCAGTGCATCAAGCTCACAACCTAGGAAGCTTCCTACATTGCTCACTATCTCAACCCTCCTCCCCTGTATCCCAATTGTTGCCAAGACCTGTCTATTTTATCTTTGCAAGCTCTCCTGAGTGTACTTCCTTCTCTCTCCTGATGCTGCACCACTCTAAAGCAGCCAGCCCCTCATCACCTCGTCTATTGGTAAGTCTGTCTGGCTCAAATTTCTTCCCCAGAAACAAATTTTAAAATGCTATTTGGCCTTTCAAGCCCTTCATGATTTGGTTTCCTCTTACCTTTCCAGTCTTGCACTTGGCAGTGTGTATGCACTCTTTGATCCAGTGACACCAGCCTCCTAACTGTTCCAGGAATAAGTCACTTCATGTCTTTTCTAAACATTTTCTCTGGCTATCCTGAAATGCCCACAGTATTCTCCCTCTTCTACTTTGATTATTGATCTCCTGGCTTCCTTTTAAGTCCCAACTAAAATGTTGTTTTTTACAGGAGGTCTTCCCCAACCTCTCTTAATTCTCTCTGTTAATGATTTCTGGTTTATCCTATATATAGCTTATTTTGTATATAGTTGTCTGGATGTTGTCTCTCTCATTAGGCTGTAGGCCCTTTGAAGGCAGGAACTGTTTTTTGACTCTTTTTTGTATCTCTAACATCTTAACATGACACACATGGATAAACATTCATTTATTCATTTCACATTTATTATTAGGCACACATATGAAAGGCTCTATGAATTAGGTACTAGAGAAGATAAAAAACTAAATAAGAGATAGTTTGAAGAAGTCTGTAAGGTCTCTTTTAACTGGGGCCAATCAGGAGACTTTCATGAAAGAGTCAGCATTTGAGGCAGACTTTGAAGAAAGTGAAGAGTTTCAGCAGTAAAAAATGAGAGGGTATTGCAGTCATAGAGAACTATGTGAGCAAAAGCATGGAGGCAAGAAAGAGTGGGTCATGATTGTGGGATAGGAATGGGACAAGTCATCCAGTTTGGGTGAAGAGAATTTATTAAGGAGAGTAGAGAGAGAAGTCTGTCCCCAGTTAGAGATGGCCCAAAATGCCAAGCCAAAGAATTTAGACTTTGGCAGTCACGGAAGAACATCTGAGCTCTGGAAAGATTTGATCATATCTCTTGTTAAGGGTGATTTAAGATATACATTTTCATTGCTCTTCTACTGAAGCAGTTTGATTTTACTTGGAACTTAGAGATAAAAGACATGGTTTATTTCTCCTGGATAAAATATAAAATCCTTAACATGGCATTTAAGCCTTCCCATGATCTGACTTCTACAATTTTGTCCAATCTTATTTCTTATATTAGGAATTCTGCTATACAGTCAAATTGGCTTAAAGTGTTTTCCCCTTTATAATTTCTCATCCCCGTAACTTTGTTTAAATGGTGCCCCATGTCTGATGTCCTCTTCCTCCTCTTCTCTACTTCATAGAATCAGATTTCTCACAGTGCTTGTCAGGGCCACTTGTTAGCAAAGAGCATTCTATCACCCCTAAAGTTCAGAATGCTTCCTCTTTTTTGAAATTGCTTTGTATTTCATTATATAGACTTAACTGCATTATTATAAGCTCCTTGGGGATGGCCTGTTTTTGTCTTTGTTCTCCAACTCAGTGCCTCTCATGTTGTATAGTCAGTGTTTTTTGACCCTTCTACTCGCAATTAGTCTCAAGCCTCAGTTACTCCTCTGTATTGGAACTGAAAAATTATCCTGTCTAATTCAGTTGTTTGATCAAATGAGATAACAAAGCCTTTTTTAGAAGATTTATTTCATGCTTCTATGATTAAATATGAGCCCTATCTGTCATTTAGTTTGCTCATAATATAGGCCTGGGTGCTTTTGCACTCACAGCATTTACTTATTAAAGAGAAATAATGTATTCTGATTGTTGTTTATTTTTCTAATTAGTTAAGCCTTGAGGCTTGTTTTCTTCTCGCCATTCAAGCTGTGCTTCAGATGCTGATAACTGACTTGCCATGGTTGACTTCTTTTCTTGAAATTATGTTAGCTTTTGGGGTAAGTTCTAAATAATTTGAATTTGTGATTAAAACTTTCTTTTCTTCTTTAAAAAACCTCCCAATTATGGCGGCACATTTCTGTCATCTCTGCTATAGGGATAGTGAGGTCAGCAGATTTCTTGAGCTTGTGTGCTCTGAATTGCTGTGACCTAGGCCATTTTAGTATCTGCACTAAGTTGGGCATTAATATTATGAGCCCCTGAGTGAAGCACCACTACATTGCATTGAAATGGGACAAGCCAGCCCAGGTCAGAAATAGAGCTGGTTAAAAATCTCTGTCAGAGTGGTTATTAGGCTGTGAGGAGCTCCTCTATTTCCAGCCTGTGGATTTGGGTGTTTAAAAAAGAAAAAATCTGAACCCCATTAATAATCATGAAAACAAAAACAATGTGTATAACCCTTTAGCCTATATGTATATAATTATATAAATATTTATGACTTTTTAGTAGGCTTTAATCAAATCTGTACAATATTCCCTATAGCCACCAATTTCTCTATTCCTATCTTCTTAGGTTCAGATCCTCTTTATTACCTGATAAAAATTCTTCATTAGCCTCCTCCTTCCTGCCCTGGCCCATTTGCTAGATTAATCTTTCCTAGCATGACTTGTATAGTCAGTAAGGAGCCATTGAAGGAATTTGAATAGGGGATCCTTATCCTAGTAGTGAAGATCCTTCAAAAAACTGATTTTCCTTTGTCTTTATTCATATTTCCCCAAGCTACATATACTCTGTGTCACCAAACTAAACTACTACTGTCCTCATATACAACCATCTTTTTTCTCTCTCCATTCCATTGCCCAAGATGAAATAATCTCTACACCTGGAACACCACTCCCCCCTTCTTTCAGTCTACTGCCAAATCTATATCATCTGAAATCCTAATCATCCTTCAAGACTAATTCAAATGATGCTAACTCCATGAAATCTCTTCTAATCCCTGAATATTTCCACTAAACTCCTAAAGAGGAAATGATACTTTCCTTCATCTGGCCTTCCCCAAATTACTTGTCTTTGGCATTGTAGTTATAGATTTGCATAAGATGCACTGTAGTGTAAGTGGATAAAAGTACTGAGCTTGGTCATCCAAGATGGCAGGAAGAAATACAGCAATCTCCATACCCCACAACTTGTTTAAACAGATTTAGAAAATGTACCAGGTCAAATTCTGATGAGAAAATAAAAAGAAAAAATAACAGCAAGTGATTTTTTTTTCCAGCCTGGATAAGGATAAGGGAGACAGATTTGTGGATATTGGGTATGGCATCTGGCCAGAAGCATGGCAGGTGATTCAGTCTTAGCTCAAGGACAGATGGTGTACCCAGAGTTAACTGATAGCTCTAGTTCCGGGTCATAGATCTAGAGAAGACTATAGAGGGGACCCATATCTACATGTTGCATTCCAAATGAGGAATAGTTGATGATCTCAGTCTGTGTACCAAACAAGGAGATCATCCAGTGGATGAAATACCTGAGAGACAAAGGACAGGACATGGATATTTGCCTTTGTGTCACTTCACTAATTCTGCAGAGAAGGAACCTAGCATTCATCTGGGCCCAGTTCTGATCCCCCAGAGGTCTCTTGGGACAGAGAACCAACACTTTTAGTCATGAGTTGGCCAACATGGAGGGACCGACCCGACTGAGGTTCTTTGAGATCTATCCTCCAAATTGCTGTCAAAGGGGAGAAAAAGGTTACATAAAGAATAGTAGTGGAAAATAAGGAAAAAAGACTGGAAAAGTCTCAGGAAAAAGAAAACTTAGAGACCTTGACATAAGCAGATAAATCAATAGGGAAGATACTAATAGCAGAAGGTTATGTGGCCTCCAGATCAAATTAGAGAGTTTGGGTATCTATAAACAAGTATTATCAGACAAAAGAAAGTTATTCTGGTGAAGCAGGACTTTGGGGGATAGGGGATTATTGCAGGATATAACAGAATGTTTTAAAATAAGAATTGTGAAAATAAAATATATAGTCTACTCAGCAGAAATAATTGGCAGGATTAGAAATTTTTTTAAAAAGAATTCACGGTGACAAGTCTCACTAAAGAAATGAGAAAGGATAGCTAATATAAGTATACAGAAATGAAGGACAGTCTGAAATAAAAGAAGGAAAAGGCAGTAACAAAGGAAAGCATTATCTCCATACAAGCAAAACTTAATTGATCTTCAACTTAAGATGAATAGAGATAACGTAAGAATTAGAGGGCTTCCTGAAGAATATGACAAGTCAAAATACCTCAACACTATAATGTGAAAAATAATACAAGAAAATTGTCCAGTCCATCCAAACAAAACAAAAGTACCAATCCAAAGAATCCATAGATTACATTGTAATCTCCAAGACAATTAGCTAAATTTAACCATTCCACTGACAAATGGCAGATTCTATAAGCAACCAGCAGAAAGACCTTCAAATAGGAAGTAAAGGAAATTTAAATTTTTGTTACTGATGTTCATTCATTTCAGTCATGTCATACTCTTCATGATCCCATTTGGATTTTCTTTGGTAAAGATCATGGAGGAATTTGCCATTTACTTCTGCACCTCATTTTATAGATGAGGAAGTTGAGGCCAACAGGGTGAAATAACTTGTCTAGGGTCATACAACTAGTAAGTGTCTAAGGTTGAATTTGAACTCTAGAAAATGAGTTTTCCTGACTTCAGACCTGGCACACTATCTAGCATATCATCTAATTGTAATTTTGAATAAACTTAAGACTACTCTGACCACTGAAAACCAAAGGAGGGAATGAAATTTCATCTAAAGAGCAAAAGAACTCAAGATACAGCCCAAGATTATTTGCCCTACAAATCTGAGTCTAACTATAAATGAAAAAAAGATAAAACGTTCAGTCAAAAAGAGACATTTGAAACATTACTTCAAAAAAAACTAGACCCCTCAAAATTATTAGTTTCTCAAATACCCAAGGTAACAGAAATATCATGAAGAGATAGTCTTTGAAGAAATTTCTTTCAAAATGTATACAAAGAGATATGAATGAAAACAGAAGTCAAATAGAAGTGATGTTAGAGAAATAGGAATGAAACCTATTGTACGAAACCTCATAATGCTTTACCTATAAGAAAATCACTGTTTTTTGTGGGACTAATTACAGAATGGGTGAACACAAGATGAAAGAGGAAGAGGGTAGAATATGACATACCCTAGTCTCTTAAAGGCTAATAATAAAGGGAAAATAACTCTTGTGGTCTTTCAGGAAGAAAGTTTTAATTCTTGGAGAATGCAGATAAGAAGGGTTAAATAATTATGATAGTCACAAGTAAAACAAAAGTGTAGAGCAGACAAAATGGGAAGATAAGCAATGAAGAGAATGAATAAAGAAATCTTTTTTAAGAAAACCAGAAAATGACATTTCAAAAACTATGAAACAAAAGGAAGGGGAAGGAAGAGGGTTATTACTTGAATATTAGCTGAGAGGGGAAAAGGAAGAATTAACTAGGTTATTTATATTGTGTATGTGTGTGTATCCATATATAGGAGGGGGGAGGGGGAAAATGAGAGGAGACTGATTAATAATCAAAGCCAAGAGGTAACAAGTGAGGAAATGGGGCTTCAGGATGAAAGGAAAAGAACCTGTAGGGATATAGTAATACTGTCTTTAAAGAGGAAGAGGAAAAAATAGACTAATTTGAAGGAGAAGAAACTTAGAGATAAATGGAGGAAATACCATAACTTTAAGTGTGCATGGACTTAAGAGTCCAGTAAAACAATAAAGTAACAGATTGAATATGTCCCCACACAAAACATGAAAAAGACCCAGAATAAAAATGAGGAACATAAAAGCAAGAATTGATATTGTCTTGCTATCAGAAACGCAAAAACTTTCAATATATTAAGTGGTGTGTATAGTATCACAAAAATTCTTTCTTATATAACACTTAAAACCACAGGTGCACTAAGACTTTTGGGGATATTGAAAATAAAGTAGGCATGTAATGATGGCTGAATATTATGAATGCCCTTATCTATAAATGTGAATGAAGTTTGTTACCTTATTAGATACTTAAATGCTGTTTTCAGTTATCTATGCAGATATTAACTTAGGGAGAAAGGAAAGATAAAAAGAATTACAATGAAATGTTTGCTATGGCAGTAAATTAAAGTCTTTTTTTAATTAAAAAAAAAACTTTCCTAGAAAAATTTCTGGGCACTAAAGCTGTTTTTGGAAGGCCTCTTGTACCGAATGCCTGTTCTTCATGATGTTGTCAGTATGATTACCAGAGATCTGAATTACCAGAAAAACACTCTACTAAAATTGTAAGTAAGTCTTTTTTCCTTGAATTACTCATTTAGAAAATGTCAGAAAACCTGAATAAGCTGTTGGAGCTTATTAGACAATAATTACTACCAATCTATTGTAAATAGTAGTTGAAGAATATAGTTGTCTTGGTCACTTATTTCAGGATGGGAATTTTATGATATATGGAATATAAACTCCCTTTTCCTCTATTCCTCATCCCGAGTTGTAGGAGAAAAAATTGGCTTCTGTTGAGGCTTTGTGAATTTTTTATATTCCAGTTTTGAGTGAGTTATGATTCTCTTAATAAATTGAATTTTTCTAGTGATTCTTTGCTCCTCAAACAGCTATGGTTCTCATTAAAGGCCCTTTGGAACCCTAAACTTAGAAGGTAGGTTGTCTGTCTTGGGAAAAAAATCTGACTTTCTAATTTGTATCTATAGAATATAATGAAATATTCCTTCCTTCTGTCCCCTATTATGGAGAGGGGAAGATGTAGGGTGTGTCATCAATCAGTAAAGAAATAACCAAAGATCATCTATCTGAATTAAGAATTTAATGAGATTGGGGGCGGAGCCAAGATGGCAGAAAAGATACACTTGAATTTGTAAGCTCCCTTCTTCCCAATACCAACTAGTTAAATCAGCCTCAAAAATAGCACTGGACTGATAAAAACCACAAGGATTAGAAGCACAACTTACCAGCTGAAGAAAATCTGGAATTTCAACAGAAAAGATTGGTTCCGAGGGGAGGGAAAAAAAGATCAGCACAGACAGGGTTAGGTGCTAGCACACTGCCGATCAGGCTGGGGAGAACTCTGAGATCAGAGAAGCCACTGAGATAGAGGAATCTGGCACAGGCTGATAGCTCTTCTCTGCTTATAAAACAGCAGATCAGAAGAGAAATCAAGCTACTTTAAAATATAAAGTCAGATCCTAAATCCACCCCAATCCGGAAGTGACCTAACACCAATCTCAGCACTGCTGTGCAGCTGCCTTCTGCTGCCCAGGGTTTCTCCTTGGGGTAGTTAAGAGCCTGAACAACGGGGACACAGCCTGAGGCAGTAGAATTCTAGCAGCAACGGAACTTCCAGAGAAGGGGAACCTTTGAAGTAGGGACTGAGGTTTCCAGGCAGACACTTCCCATTTGAGTGCCAGGGACTTTTTGCATCAGCTGCTAATATCCACGGCCCCACAGGAGGCTTTGGCTGGGGTTTGTGACTCTTTCACTCTTCAGCCTTAAACCTCAGGGCAGTTACTGGGTCACACAGCGGGGTCCTTCACTGGGCACTCCTTGAAGCTGCAGCAGTGCTAACCACCTCTAAGGCATTTCCGGGGAGGGCGGGAGAGGAACTCTCTACCAGAGCTCTCTCTTAGCTCAGGCAAAGGACTGCTGCATCCATCCAGTCTGGGAGGAAGCTGGTAAATAAATTTCTTACCCCAAGGGCAGACCCCCACAGATTTTTAACAATGAGTAAGAAGCTAAAGAGAAGGATTGACACCCTCTATACAGAGAAAGAGTGGGTATCCAACTCTGAGGAGGCTAACAGCAGAGAGTCTCTAGATAACACCCTAAAGGGGAATGATACCTGCCCCCCATCACATAACTCTCTCCTAGAAGAGACTATTAAAAAGTTAAGAGAGTTTGAAGAAAAATGGGGAAAGGAAAGAGAAGCTATGATAGAGAATAACAACGTCCTGAAATTTGAGTTGGAAAAAATAAAGAATTCACAGGAGGTGCAGGGAAACAAAATTTGTTAATTAAAAAAGGTTAAAAAATCACAGGAAAGTAGGATTTGTGAATTGGAAAAAGAAAATAACTCACTAAAAAACAAATTAGTGAAATGGGAAAAAATTCAACAGAGCAAAATAATTCATTTAAAAACTCAATTGGGCATATACAAAAAGAACTAAAAAATGTGAATGAAGAAAATAACTCATTAAAAATCAAGACTGAACAAATAGAAATGAATGATTCATTGAGAAACCAAGAATCAGTCCAAAAAAACCCAAAAAAATGAAAAGGTGGAGAATAATGTCAAATACTTACTGGGAAAATCTATAGACCTGGAAAATAGATCTAGGAGAGATAATCTGAGGATCATTAGACTTCCTGAAAACTATGATCAAAAAAAGAGCCTAGATTCTATTTTACAAGAAATCATCAAAGAGAACTGTCCAGAGATAATAGAAACAGAAGGGAAAATAGGCGTTGAAAGAATTCATTGAACACCTTCTGAAAAAGATCCTAAAAAAAGAACTCCATGGAACATTGTGGCTAAGCTGCAGAACTACCAAACTAAGGAAAAAATACTGCAAGCAGCTAGGAAAAAAACAATTCAAATATCAAGGTGCCACAATAAGGGTCGTGCAAGATCTGGCTGCCTCCACATTAAAGGATCGAAAGGCCTGGAACCTGATATTCTGAAAGGCAAAAGAACAAGGATTGCAACCAAGAATAAACTACTCAGCTAAGTTTCACATTTTCTTCCATGGAAGAAGATGGTCATTTAATGAAATAGAGGAATTCCATTTGTTTCTAAGAAAAAAACCAGACTTAAACAAAAAATTTGATCTACATGCACAAGACTGAAGAGAAGCAGAAAAAGGTAAAAAGAACTCTTGAAAACTGTATCTCTGTTGTGGATATATAGAAAGTCCACATGGATAATTTGATTTTACTGATATAATATTAAAAAAAAGGGGAAGTAGTAAAGGGAAGGGGATAGTATCAGAAAAAGGGGAAGGAGAGATTAAAAAGAGGGAAACTACATTCCAGGAAGAGGCATAGAAAATCTACCACACCTAAGGGAATTTAGAGAGGGGAGAAGCATTGTGTGAATCTTACTCTCATCAGAGTAGGCTCAAAGAGTAAATAATTGACATTTGTTTTTCAGAGAATTCTCTCTCACCTCATTAAAAGGGGGGAGAGGAAAAGGGGAATAAGGGAAGGATACAAGAAAGGGGAAGGCACTTAAAAGGAGGGGGAGGGATACTAAAAAGGGAGGACTATGCGTCACAAGTAGGGACTATAAATTAAATACTGGGAAAGGGGTTCGGTGGGTCAAGGGGGAAAAAAGCATAATCAAGGGATAATATGTTGGCAGGAAATACAGAATTAGTAATTTTAACTGTAAATGTGAATGGGATGAACTCTCCCATTAAACGGAGGCGGATAGCAGACTGGATCAAAAGTCAGAACCCTACAATATATTGTGTACAGGAAACACACTTAAAGCAGGGAGATAGATACAGAGTAAAGGTAAAAGGTTGGAGCAGAATCTATTATGCTTCAGGTAAAGCCAGAAAAGCAGGGGTTACCATTCTTATCTCAGATCAAGCAAAAGCAGAAATTGACCTAATTAAAAGAGATAAGGAAGGAAACTATATCCTGCTAAAAGATAGCATAGACAATGAAGCCATGTCAATACTAAACATATATGCACCAAGTGGTATAGCATCTAACTTCCTAAAGGAGAAGTTAAGAGAGTTGCAAGAAGAAATAGACAGCAAAACTATAATAGTGGGAGATCTTAACCTTGCACTCTCAGATTTAGATAAATCAAAACACAAAAACAAATAAGAAAGAAAGAGGTAAATAGAAAAACTAGGTATGATAGACCTTTGGAGAAAACTGAATGGTGATAGAAAGGAGTGTACTTTCTTCTCAGCAGTTCATGGAACCTATACAAAAATTGACCGTATATCAGGACATAAAGATCTCAAAATTAAATGCAGTAAGGCAGAAATAGTAAATTCCTTCTTCTCAGATCACAATTCAATAAAAACTACATTCAATAAGAAGTTAGGGGTAAATAGACCAAAAAGTAATTGGAAACTGAATAATCTCATCTTAAAGAATGATTGGGTGAAATAGCAAATTATAGACACAATAATTTCAGCCAAGAAAATGACAATGATGAGACATCATACCAAAATTTGTAGGATACAGCCAAAGTGGTAATAAGGGGAAATTTTATATCTTTAGAGGCATACTTGAATAAAATAGAGAAAGAGAAGATCAATAAATTGGGCTTACAACTTAAAAGGCTAGAAAAGACCAAATTAAAAAGCCCCAATCAAATACTAAACTTGAAATTCTAAAATTAAAAGGAGAAATTAATAATATTGAAAATTAAAAAAAAAAACTATTGAATTAATAAATAAAACTAAGAGTTGGTTTTATGAAAAACCAATAAAATAGATAAATCTTTGATAAATCTGATTAGAAAAAGGAAAGAAGAAAATCAAATTGTTAGTCTTAAAAATGAAAAGGGAGAACTTTCCACCAATGAAGAGGAAATTAGAGCAATAATGAGTTACTTTGCCCAACTTTATGCCAATAAATTTGATAACCTAAGTGAAATGGATGACTACCTCCAAAAATGTAGGCTTCCTAGATTAACAGAGGAGGAGGTAAACTGCTTAAATTTCAGAAAAAAAAAAAAATAGAACAAGCTATTGATCCACTCCCCAGGAAAAAATCCCCAGGACCAGATGGATTTACATGTAGCCCAATGTTATATAAACTATTTGAAAAAATAGGGGATGAAGGAGTCCTACCAAACTCCTTTTATGACACAGACATGGTACTGATACCTAAACCAGATAGATTGAAAACTGAGAAAGAAAATTATAGACCAATTTCCTTAATGAACATTGATGCTAAAATCTTAAATAAGATATTAGCAAAAAGATTTCAGAAAATCATCCCCAGGATAATACACTATGATCAGGTAGGATTTATACCAGGAATTCAGGGCTGGTTTAATATTAGGAAAAGTATTAGTATAATTGACCATATTAATAATCGAATTAATAAAAACCATATGATCATCTCAATAGATGCAGAAAAAGCATTTGATAAAATCCAACATCCATTCCTACTAAAAACGCTTGAGAGTATAGGAATAAATGGACTATTCCTTAAAATAGTCAGGAGCACATATTTAAGACCGTCAGTAAGCAAATATGTAATGGAGATAAACTGGAACCTTTCTCAGTAAGATCAGGAGTGAAACAAGGTTGCCCACTATCATCATTACTATTCAATATTGTATTAGAAATGCTAGCCTCAGCAATAAGAGTTGAGAAAGAGATTAAAGGAATAAGAGTAGGTAATGAGGATTTTTTATACATCACCAACAAAATGCAACAGCAAGAGATACAAAGAGAAATTCCATTCCAAAAAATGTCAAGAATATAAAATATTTGGGAATCCATCTACCAAAGTAAAGTCAGGAATTATATGAGCAAAATTATAAAACACTTGCCACAAAAATAAAGTCAGATTTAAATTGGAAAGACATTCAGTGCTTGTGGATAGGCCAAGCGAATATAATAAAGATGACAATACTCCCCAAACTAAGCTATTTATTTAGTGCTATACCAATCAGACTCCCAAAAAACTATTTTAATGACCTAGAAAAAATGACAACAAAATTCATATGGAAGAATAAAAGGTTGAGAATTTCAAGGGAATTAATGAAAAAAAAAGTCAGACGAAGGTGGTCTAGGTGTACCTGATCTAAAGATATATTATAAAGCAGCAATCACCAAAACCATTTGGTACTGTCTAAGAAATAGACCAGTCGATCAGTGGAACAGATTAGGTACAAAGGCCAAAAAAGGGTACAACTATAGCAATCTAGTGTTTGACAAACCCAAAGATACCAACATTTGGGATAAAAAGTCATTATTTGAAAAAAAAAACTGTTGAGAAAATTGGAAATTAGTATGGCAGAAATTAGATATGGATCCACGCTTAACACCATATACCAAGATAAGATCAAAATGGGTCCAAGATTTAGGCATAAAGAATGAGATAATAAAGAGATTAGAGGAACATAGGATAGTTTACCTCTCAGACTTGTGGAGGAGGAAGGAATTTATGACCAGAGGAGAACTAGAGATCATTTATTGATCACAAAATAGAAGATTTTGATTACATCAAATTAAAAAGTTTCTGTACAAACAAAACTAATGCAAACAAGATTAGAAGAGAAGTAACAAATTGGGAAAATATTTTTACAGTTAAAGGTTCTGATAAAGGCCTCATTTCTAAAATATATAGAGAACTGACCCTAATTTATAAGAAATCAAACCATTCTCCAATTGATAAATGGTCAAAAGGATGTGAACAGACAATTCTCAGATGATGAAATTGAAACTATATCCACTCATATGAAAGAGTGTTCCAAATCACTACTGATCAGAAAAAATGCAAATTAAGACAACTCTGAGATACCACTACACACCTGTCAGATTGGCTAAGATGACAGGAACAAATAATGATGAATGTTGGAGGGGATGTGGGAAAACTGGGACACTAGTTGGTGGAGTTGTGAAAGAATCCAGCCATTCTGGAGAGCAATCTGGAATTATGCCCAAAAAGTTATCAAACGGTGCATACCCTTTGATTCAGCAGTGCTACTACTGGGCTTATATCCCAAAGAAATACTAAAGAGGGAAAAGGGACCTGTATGTGCCAAAATGTTTGTGGCAGCTCTTTTCATAGTGGCTAGAAACTGGAAAATGAATGGATGTCCATCAATTGGAGAATGGTTGGGTAAATTATAGTATATGAATGGTATGGAATATTATTCCTCTGTAAGAAATGACCAGCAGGATGAATACAGAGAGGTTTGGAGAGACTTACATGAACTGATGCTGAGTGAAATGAGCAGAACCAGAAGATCACTATACACTTCAGCAACAATACTGTATAAAGATATATTCTGATGGAAGTGGATATCTTCAACATAAAGAAGATCCAACTCACTTCTAGCTGATCAATGATGGACAGAAACAACTACACCCAGAGAAGGAACACTGGGAAGTGAATGTAAATTGTTAGCACTACTGTCTATCTACCCAGGTTACTTATATCTTCAGAATCTAATACTTACCATGCAACAAGAAAATTGGATTTACACACATATATTGTATCTAAGTTATACAGTAACACATGTAATATGTATGGGATTGCGTGTCATCTAGGGGAGGGAGTAGAGGGAGGGAGGGGAAAATTCGGAAAAATGAATACAAGGGATAATGTTATAAAAAAATTACTCATATGTACTGTCAAAAAAAATTTTTATAATTATAAAATTAGTTTAAAAATTAAAGATGAGCAGAAATGGGGAAAAAATTTAAAAATTAAATTAAAAAAAAAACATGAGATGTCTAAGCATTTTCTTGAATCCTATTTACTTCTAATCATAAATTGGACTTTATAGTGATGTTATTTAGTATCATCACCGTCATCATAATTTTTATTCTTACTGGTTGTTCAAAGAAAATAGGTATTTTTTATTTGGTGAGTCAAGGAAAGTGGAATGCTTGAATAAATAGTAGCTATTAGTCCTTAAGGGTGGAACTAGTAAAATGTTCATTTTATGCTATAATAAATAACATCAAAATTAAAACAATTGCACAATATTGACATTTATTTAGATTGAAACATAGGGCTTAGGCAAGGGATGGCATGAATGCCTTTGTGATGTTTGATAATTACTACCAAGTGTGAATGATTTTTCATTCATTGAAATGTTTTTCCTTGAGAGAATAATGAGTTAAGGACAAAGCCAATCATTGATTATCTGTCATTTTACCTGCTGGGCCTTAGGAAAGATATCATTCCAAATGACTTAATGCTCACTTAAATGGGTTAAGAACTTTTTAAAAAGTTGTTTTACAAATATATTAAAAGATAATGAATTACATGTAAGCAGATTGATCCATTAATAAATATGAAGGAGAATTTAAAAAAAAAAAAAAAAAAAGGAATTTAATGAGATTGAACTCCCAAATGCAAAACAAAACAAAAAATTATTTTAAAAAGGATGAGAAACATAACATACATTTATATTTCTACCCATTCATTCTCACTTTTCTGAAAATTTTCACATTCTCCCATTTCTAGACTTTGAAAGAAATCATTAATAAGTGTTTGTTAATAAACACATCCTCCAAATTGTCCACTGTTCTTTGTTCTTCATTCTCAAATAGGACCATGACATCAGGGAAGTGATACCAGGATATGCAAGTGAGTTAGATTTAAGTGAGGGAGGGCTGGTGAAGGTCATCTGCACCCTCCAGAGCTATTTAGGTCCAGTGGCCAGATGTAGATCAGGAAAAATGGAGATGGCCCTAAATGCAGTGGGAGACCTTGGCCTTAAGGTCTTTAACAGTTTTCAGTTTGAACAAATCAATGTCCAAATAACTGATTAAAGTTAAGGATAGATAAGAAATGAGGCAGAGATAAAGTGATTTTGTTTTCAATTAAAAAAAAAAAAAAAACAAAGAAAAGAAATGAGGCAGAGAATGGCTTCTTTTACCCAGTCAAAAGAAGATCCATCTAGAAGGGGAAGACCCTCAGGGTTTCTGATCAAAACAGAAACACTTGTTTACATTTACCCCAAATCAATCAAAGCCCAAACAGTGACCAAATGGAGTGTGGCCTGGAACCTATTGTTGATTAGTCAATGAGAACCAGAGTGATTTGATCACTTGATGACTTGATCATAACCTGTAAACCTCAAGTTATCTTAGGAGGTTTCATCAATCAGAATTTACATTCCTTTGGGCAGAGTACTTATGGGTAAGAGTATTGTTGCCCTGTGTGGACAGAGAAGGGAAGGGAAAGAAGAAAGAAAAACGCTGTGTTGTTTAACTGACCAGTTCCTACTGAGGACTCAATACATCCCAGGCTAAGCCCCAGTTAGTCACTGTTTGAGACCTATTTAGCTCAGGGTTAATGTAAACAGTTCCTCTGGAGCAACCTGGGTCTAGTGGCAAGATATAGATTAGAATGACTAGAGATGGTCCTGTTAGTAACGTTTATTGAGCATCCTCTAAACTGATGGCATTCCAACCTAGAATCGCTGGGAATTGGCAACTCATTGGATATGGGATAAGAACCCTTTAGGTGACACCTGTGTGGCCCAGTGGATAGGCCTGTGGTCATGAGGACCTGAGTTCCAAGTTTGGCCTCAGATAACTTGCTGGCTGTTTGGCCTTGGACAAGTTAATCAACCCTATTTGCCTTAATCCATTGAAGAAGGAGATGGCAAGCTCACTCCAGTGTCTTTGTCAAGAAAATCCCCAGACATCATGGTTCCACGAGGTCATGAAGAATGTGACATGTCTTAAGACTCAACAACAAATAAGAATCTCTGAATTTAGAATGAACACTGCTAGCTACCTCCAGAGAAAGACTGATAAAATCTGAAAGCAGATGGAAGCATTATTTTTTACTTTATTATTCTTGAGATTTGGTATTAGTGTTTTCTGTCTAATTGGCTAATATGGAAATGTTTTCAATGTGTGCACATGTATAATCTGTATCAGGTTTCTTGCTTTTCTCAGAGAATGAGGAAGAGAAGAACAGAGGAATTTATATAAGTTCCATATACTGCTGAGAAAAAAAGTATATTCCTTTCGGTCTCCATTCAATTTTCTCCAAAGGTCTATCATATCTAACTTTTCTAGAATTCTATTTACCCCCTTAATCTCTTTCTTTTTAAAAAATTTTTTCCTTAACTTCTTATTTTGTGGTTTGATTTTTCAAATTCTGAGAGAGAAAAGTTGAGATTCCCCACTAGTATGATTTTGCTGTTTAATGCTTCTTTGCAGCTCTCTTAACTTCTCCTCTAGGAATCTGGATGCTATACCACTTGGTGTGTATATGTTTAGTATTGATATATTTCCTTATCTGTGGTACCTTTAGCAAGATGTAGTTTCCTTCCTTATCTCTTTTAATTAGATCTGTTTTTCCTTTTGCTTGATCTGAGATCAGGATTGTTATCTCTGCTTTTTTCTTTTTTTTTTTTTTTTACTTTAGCTGAAGCATAATAAATTTACCTCCAGTCTTTCACCTTATCACTCTGCTTTAAACGTGTTTCTTGTAAACAACTTATTGTAAGATTCTGGCTTTTAATTAAGTCTATCTGCTTCTATTTTATGGGAGAGTTCATCCCATTCACATTCACAATTAAAATTGCTGACTCTGTATATTTCACCATCTTATTTTCCCCAAGTTATACTTTTCTTTTTTCCTTTTCCTTCTTCCCCAGTATTTTGCTTCTGACTACTACCTCTTTCAAACAGTCCTCCCCTTTTACAGCCCTTCCCCCTTTCTTATGCCTTTCCTTTTCTACTTTTGTTCTCAAAGGGATGAATTTGGAACTCAAATTTTTAATAACATGTTGAAAATGTTTGTTTGCATTTAATTGAGAAATAATAAGATATAAATGTATGGAAGGAAAGATAGGACCCTTGATGCTGGATTTTGCATATGTTCTATGAGAGATAAAATTGTCAGAAAGGCTCAATTTGAAGCTGTGACTAAATGCTAACATGTTTGTTTGAATAGGTGGCAAACTCTAGGTCCAGACTATGTTGGGGAGCTACTCTGCCTTTTCCTGAGCTTCAGGAATTCACAATTGCAATCTGTTGGCATCTTTCTATCACATGTGGTAATAGAAAACTTAAACCAGTGAGTATTATCAACATTAATTATAACATAGAATGATTTTAAGAAAAAATGACTTTTTTGTAACCAATGGTGTTCTGCTGATAATTTATTTTTGATTTAGCATAATCAGCATTATCTCGTTACAACTTTCCTATTAGCTTAATCTGCAGAAATATGTGTTTTAAATGTGCTTTTAATTCTGCTGTTAGAAGGTGGGGCAATGAAAATATATTCAATTGAAGAATTACTCTTGATAATATTTGTGTCTTTAATATATACAGAGGTCAGAGTTCTTTAAATCCTATGAAATTCATTTTTCTAGGAAACAAACTTTACCTTTTCATTCATATGCCCCTAAGAATAAATCACTTTGCCCTTTTCTAAGCTGGATCACCTAATTCATAAAAAGCTTTTCTGGATGCAAAGCTAGCTATCTAATGTTAATTTCAAAGTTCATAAGATAGATTAAATCAAGTTGTAGTCCTCTGCATTGCTAATAGCTAAATGTGCAGCTCCTGAAACTTTTATTTGGAGGTAGAGGAGCTGGGGAGAGAGTTTGTGGATTTGCCTTAATCTAATTTATCTATCATCATGCAATCAATACAGCTACTTCTTTCAGACTAGACTAAGCTGAGGAGGAGTTATGAGGAGAGACAGAAATGAGGGCAGTGACTGAGGAGAAAATATAATCTTCCTCCCCAAAAAGGCATTTGTTTCTTTCCAATTAAAATTTCTAGCTTAAGAGTATCTCCTTTTAATTATTTTTTAAGATAAAACTCAGAGAAGTTAGTTGTCTTTGATACTTATGGGTTTCAAAGAATAAAAATGCTAAACAATGACCATACCCTATGAGATCTGATTTCTTGTTGAAGATGTCTGAGTTGAAGCACAGTAAGTAGTCCCTTGCTAATTGGCACCCATATAGATAAATTTTGCACGTTCTTCATTCCTGAACCTATGCAAAGGAAGAGTAATTAGTAAATAGACTAATTTGTAACATATTCATTCTAATTTATTTCAATCTTTTTGGGAAAATGAATCAAATCTCTGGTTTTCTTAATTTTCTATATAAATTGTTCTCATCATAATTAAGGAATTTTTCTTTCATTCAGACAGCATCTTCCAGATATTACAAAAGAAAAATTCAAAATCTTAAATCTCTCAGTCTGTGTTTAGGGGAAGTTTTGTTTGTTTGTTTGTTGTATATAGATTATGAAATGCATATAGAGTATATTGATTATATAGATTGTGACATCTTGAAAATAACCTTTCCTATATACCAAATAAGATTTTAAATAAATACATCATCTACCAGAGAAAATTATCAAGTTCAGACAACCTGATCCTCCCCAGCATTACTGTGGGATTCTGCTTAGGTCTGTCCCCATTGCTGTTGCCCCATAGTCTTTGGAACTTGGGCTCAGGGATCTTTAAAATTTTGAAATACAGGGATATTATCACCTGTCAGATGGGTTTTTTGAGGGATAACCTGGAAATCTAGTCACCATTTGGAATATTTTGTGAAGAGACGATTTCAAACCACCAACTTTTAAGTGAGCTTTTAGAACATAAGCCATTAGTAAGTTAAGAACTTATTATATCCTGTAAATCCCAACCCTGGAATTTGCACATTTTATACAGGAAAATGGCATAGTCAATGAAAATATAAATAAATAATTGTCTTGCCTCTTTTTAGGTGTCCTTGGGCAAAGTCACTTGATATTTTTCGTCTCAAAGTAAGTATGTCTGTGTTCATTTATAAGAAAGCCTTTTTTAAAAAGCATAGGATCTCCTAGTTACCAAAATATGACATTTTCCCTTTCTGCTTTACTCTATTGGAATGTTTTTTTTCCTCTTCTTAGAATCCTTTTGCCTTTTACATAATCCTGTGTTTCATAATTATTTGTGTTGGTGTCTCATTCTCCTATTAGACTGTAGACCTTTTGAGAGAAAGACATGTCTACCTATTGGTATAAGTATCCAAAGACATCAGGCATTATCTGCATTCAGATTGACTAGATTATTAGAGACAGACATCTTTCAAAAGTGAGGAAGATGGCAGGAAATGTGAGCTGTGTGGAACAGTGGCATTCACACTCTTTATAGAGGAACTGTTTAAGATCAGCCATCTCACATACCCACCTACTAAGGTATCAGGTAAAATGGGCATTTTGCTATAATTTTTGCCCAGATTATCTCTGCCAGTAGCACAGAATTTATTCCCCATTTGTTCACCCTGTACTTTGCTTGTACTGTGTGATTGTTAGAAACAGATTGCTTAAGAATTAAGAGCTCTTTTGGCTTGAAGTAACCTAGGTTGCTAAAAGGACTGAAAATGAATGTCGATAAGACATATTTAAAATGTAAAACAGGCAAGTTCCCTAGTTAAAGAAGCCCTATATTGAGCTTCTTTGTAAATAAACCCTTCTCTACTGTGACTATTCACCTTTCCCTCTTCTCCCAAAGTTATTCCTCATTTTTAGATTTGAGGGTATTATGTATTCTGAAAGTAATATATACACACCCATACTTCATTTTCAGTGATTATTTACTCCTCTGCATTTCTGCTAATCCCCCAAAAGAATACCACATAATGGAATGGTATATTGGAAAAATTACTATCTGTGAAAAGAGGACCTCGGTTCCAGGAACAGCTTCTGGGTGACTTGAAACAAGTCCTTTCTTTTCCTTACTTATCTAGTAAAATGAGAGGTTAGATGATCTGTAATGTCTGTTCTAAATCCTATGACCCTATAAATATTTTGTGTTTGCTATTATTTTTACCCTTTTTAGGTGCTTGACTTCAAACTAGGATTTATATTTCCTTCACAAATATTTATTTTATCCTATTATTGTCTGCAGGCTTTCAAAAGACCTCATCTTGAGACTGCAAATCATCTTCAGTTGAACAAATTTGTTTCTATTTTGGAGAATTTGTAACTATTTCCTAAATCATTTCTCTTGAAAATTACAAATTTGGTGCAACTCACTACCAGATGCCTACAGTAAGTCCACCATGACTGCTTCGTGTTCAGAATTTTCTCTTAAAGATTTTCTGGATTTTGGTATCTTGGTAGTAAGTCACTGATGGCCAAGCCTCATGGCCTGTTTTTATTCACCTAAGATTACATTTCTGGTTTGAGGGTGATGGGAAAGAGTACCCTATGGAAAACAAACCAATTAAGATGTCTCAGTTATGTAAGTGCCATTGTTTTCCTTTCAATGTAAATAAGCAAGGGTTCCCTTTGGGAGTGCAGATAGTTATCATCTGACAAAGTAGGCATCCCCTGCCATACGTCTCTGTCATTCTTATGAGTGTAATTTGAGTTAGCTATATTCACACAGAAAAGCATTAAGGAGAGTAGCAGGCCTATGGGAGAAAAAGTCACTCAGGCAGTTCCCCTATCTTTTAACCATCCATCAGAAATCACACAATGTGCCCTTTGACTTAATATTTAAAGATCCATGTTTTCCCTTCAAATATTTAAACAAAACTGTAGTATCATAGGTTTTATAAAGATAGATCTAAGTAAATACTCTTTTCAAACTAGTTCTTATTTTTAAGTTATAGTTACCCAGAAGGAAAGGAGTTCAGAATTTCCCACTCTGCTGCTTATTATAAATAAATTATTAGTCACCAGGTTCTTAATGAATTGCATTAACATTTACCATTTATGTTCTAATTCATGAAAGTGGTAACAGAAGCGTAACTTGGCTTCTATCATTTATTCAGCCTCTGATCTTTAGTTCCTTAAGTCTCCCAAACCCTATTGAAAGTGATGTTACCAATTGCCTCCTTTCAGTTTGTTTTGAAACAATTTCTGTTGTATTTTTGCACATATGAGATTTCCAAATAATTTAATTTTTCCAACTCTAAATTATTTTTTTAAAAAGTCATATTCAAACTTTCAGAGATTATGTAAGAAAAGTATCAGAATTTTTTATTTGCTCTTGTGAAATAAAATTTTGCTTTGTCATTTTTTTTCTATGTCTTTCTTTCTCTACCAGATTTGTTTAAAATGCCAAGGGTGTGAAATTAATTATTTTCTGTGGTCTATAGAAAGGCTAGCATTGAGCTAACTTTAAAAGGTTATAACTTCTGTGTGTAAATTCCATAGCTTCTTGTACTTGCCTGATTTCAGTTAGATTTTCAAAAGTTTGAGAGAAATGCTTTCCCAAATTTAAAAAAACCAAAAACACACACACAAAAAAAATATTGTCATTTTGTCTTTCCCAGTTGAAGAAAATTGAGCAAAACCATATCACATGTACTTGTAATTTTTATTAACCAAAAGAGTGGGTAATACTGTAGCTGAATGTGGCTCTGGGAAGTCTCAGCTATGAAAGCTAAGGTTCTTCTATTTCATCATATGGCTGATAACACATAACACCTCTTTTTCTTGGTTAGAGGCAAGAAGTAGATGGAAATAGCACAAGCTTTGTATAAGTCAGAAGACCAGAATCCCAGTCCTTCCTCTGCTTGATACTAGATGGGGCACTTTACTCCAGTAGCTGGTGCTGTTTGTTCTACCTCAATAGAGCCATATAAAAAGTTCCACAATCATCTGCCCCACAAAGCTGTTGTGAGGAAAGCACTTTAATGAACAAGAGAATGATGTGTTAGTCGGACCTACTTTTACTTCATAAAAAAGAGGAGAGTGGGAGGCCTACAGTGATACAAGTTTGCTTTGTTGACTTTAAGAATGTATATATTATTTGCAAAATGAATTTTTTGATCTTCAGAAAAGAGATGCAAGACAGAAATTGGCTTCAACAAGATTTCTCCCCTCCCCCCCAAAAAAATGCAAAAGACTTCAGGAAAGAAATACAACTGAGCAATTTGCTTTTCTTACTTGATTCTCCATTTCCCAGACCATACAATGAAATGCCCAGACCAGGTGAATTCTGAACCTGTTTCAGAAAAGTATGGTCCTGCTCAATTTACAGAACAAGGCATTGGTTAGTTGGCAGGCACAGGGTGTATGGGATCCTAGGCAAAAATCATTTATGTGCTCTATGAAGGTTTGTCTCCTTCTTCAAAGAGTGAAGATAAATTTTAACAATTCATCAGCAAGACTACACCTTATATTGATCTTCCAAAATTCACATAAAAGAATACATGAAGAGATCTTGGATTGTTGACATTTAACATTTAGAGAGCATTTATGATGTGCATTACTTTTTATTTACCTCATCCTCACAATAACCTATCTGGAAGGTGAGTGCTATTATGGTCTTCATCTTACAGATGAGGAAGCTGAAGCAGAATGATTTGCCCAGGCTGGATTTGAGTTGAAAAGTTTTTCTACCTCCAGAGCCATCACTCTATCCACTGTGCCTCCAAGCTGCCTGGGGCAGGGGCAGAACCTAAACTTAACAGTTTTTAAATGGAGGCTGGAGAACTGTTTGTCAGAACTCTCCTTTATTTCTCCAGCATTGCTAATACCCCTTTTTTGGGCCTTCACCCACGCAATGAGGGAGATGGTAAAGCTGGAGTCAGCGGAAGCTTGTGAGCAGCAGAGCTGGGATTTGGGCCCACATTCCTTGGTTCCAAATCTAGGTAAGTTGCCTTTCCCTAAGTTCTAGCCACAGACTGATCTTTGGGTCATGGAGGCTTTGACCTCCTAAGTCCCTAACAGGATGTCCTAAGACACATAGATACTTGATTCCAAGTGGCAAGGGTCAGGCCACTTCACTTTTTGCTTTCTTGTCAGTTTCACTTCTGGAGTTTAACTAGAAGCAAGAAGAGAACAGGACAATAAGAGGAACTGGACCTCAGTTTTGACTGGGCAAGTGCTGATCATGCATTCTTGTCACCTACTACTTTTCAGATCTACTCTGTGTGTAATGCAGTCCAATTAGCTTAGGTGAAGTGGTCAGAGGAAATGACTTTCTTAATCCTGAAATCTGTTCTAGTGCCTTAAGAATGATAAAAAGTGCTTTGCATGTCTATAACAAGTTATAAGTTAGACCCCTCCCACCTATTTCTACCCCTGAGGGGGCAACATGGCTGTTCACATCTCTTGGATGGAAGAGCAGGGGATCACCAACTACAATCTTTTTTTTTTTTTTTTTTTTTTTAATTTTTTTCACAGTATATATGCATGAGTAATTTTTTTTTTATAATATTATCCCTTGTATTCATTTTTCCATATTATCCCCTCCCTCCCTCTACTCCCTCCCCTTGATGACAGGCAATCCCATACATTTTACATATGTTACAATATAACCTAGATATAATATGTGTGTGTAAATACCATTTTTTTGTTGCACATTAAGTATTAGATTCCGAAGGTATAAGTAACCTGGGTAGATAGACAGTAGTACTAACAATTTACATTCACTTCCCAGTGTTCCTTCTCTGGGTGTAGTTGTTTCTGTCCATCATTGATCAACTGGAAGTGACCAACTACAATCTTTTGAGAAGCCTTGGCATGTGCCCTGCCCTTTTCTGCCAGACCTTTCCCTTGTCCCAGAAGTGCAGGAATCCTGGACCTTCCCAGCCCTCTCTATTAGAATTTGTAAGACTGAGAATAGATATTCTCACTTTTTTCTGTGTTTCTTCAATGTTTAGCATAGTACTTAATTATGCTTTTTCATTCATTAAAACCATTTGTTCCTCCCAATAACTCTGGTCTTCAGTACTGCAAAAATCAACCAGGACATTAAAGCTCACAAAACATGATGTGCCTAGCATTGTATCACTAGTAAATGTCAGAGATGGGATTCAAAACTGTCTTTACTAGAAGGCTAGACAGAACCTTGGCGACCATCTCTGTAATCTAGCTGTCCTTCTAAAGGAGAAGGCTGGGAACCAAAAAAGAAATATTTAAGTGATTTGCCTAGTGCGGCAAAGGTAGGCAGGCAATGGCCTTATGTAGGTTTGTGGTGAGAATATGAAGTCAGGGCCTGGGACTCCCAAATTCGGTATACTCAAAACATTGAGCCACAATGCCTTCAGAAAGCTAAAAGGAAAAACAAAGTTGTTCATAAGGAAGAAAGCTTGAGGAATACTTTAAGATCTGGATATAAGAAATGAAGAAAATAGAATTATTTTTCTTAAAATAAATGACATATCTTCCCTTAAAATAGAACTGTACCATAACTGTCCCAGAGGTTGGCTATTTGATGGAATCCTTTTGAGTTTAATTGAAGCTATGAAATGGAATAATAAAGTTCCTGGCTTGGAAGTCAGCAAAGTTAAATTCAGATTCTAACTTTTCAGGTAGCATTGTGTTTGGGCAGGTCTCTCAGCCATTGTTTTCTCATCTATAAAATGAAGGGGTTGTATTAGATCAGAGATTCTTAACCTGGGGTTCCATAGATAGACCTCCCAGCCTTTGTCACATAAGAATGCAAAACTAGCATAGATCAGGAAGTTTATGGATATAGATGAGGAGAAATACATCTTTATTTCAATATAATTCTAAATATTTTATACATTTAGAAATCTTAATTTGAGAAGCAATCCATAAACTTTACTAGATTCCACCTCTCTCACACACTCACCCCACAAAGGGTTAAGAATCCCAGGACTAAATGATCTTTTAAGTTCCCTTTCCGTTGTGAGATTCTATGATTCTATAAATATTCTTCCTTCTTCCATTCTGGGCCAAGTGGCATACACAATAACCAAATTTTTCTGTCATCTTGGTTAATGAATAAAAAATCCCCCTCCCCCCACCCTTAGCTCCAGCTCCCTTCTATAGAAAAGGCCATAAGGAACAAGTCTGATTTCATTGAGATCATGATGCATGATCTGAAGGTTTTTCCACCCCTATTTTCTTTGTAAACTACTTATCTTCCCAATAATAGTTCTGCCAACAACCTGGTGTGGAAGGTGAGAGACCCAGTCAGATCAAAGCAGTTGTGGGCACATGGCTTTGGGAACAGCTGTCTGTAAATCGTCTCTGAGAAATGTAGAATACTGATAACCGAGATATGAACTTCCCTCTATACCTCCATTTTTTAACACATCCTGCTTTGCAGCTTCCATTCTGCCCTCCTTTCCAGACCCAGTTTAAAAAACTGCCACAGTTTCTTCTCCCCTAAAGGGACGCCTATGTGCCCACACACACCCCCCCCTCCACAAATGTAGGTCAAGACAGAATACCTGTCCACAGTGATTCTCCTTAGGGTTCCAACTGATTCAGTTGGCCTCCTTTGCCCTCAATACCATTTTTAGCATGTGAAAGCTTGTGAATTCTCACTGATCATGTTTGTTGTACTAGTTTCAGTCCTTTCCATTTGGTATCAGTTACCTATGGTGTCTTGGGACCCAGAGCTGAGTGTGTGACTACTGACTAGGACCAGATTGAAACTGTAACTACTGGATTTGGAATCAGAATCCAAATTCCAGCTTTGCTGTTCGTAGGCTTGGGACTTGAAAAAGTCATTCAATCTTTCTGTGCCTCAGTCTCCACATCTGTAAAAAGATCATCTCAGGTCTCTTTCAGCTCAGTCCAAACATTCACTTTTCACTCAACTAATACCCACTGATCTCCCATCAGCAATGCATGAATGATGTAGGATTATTTTTTCCCAAAGGATTTACTGTTAGTAATTTGATTTGCCATTAATAATTTGAATCTTAACAGCATAAAGGGTTTAATGTGTTTTATGTGGAACCAGTATATTGACGAGCATTTAGGTGGTACGTTGAATAGAGTCATTTTAGAAACATGAACTCTCCTTATAAGAATCCAGTTTTCTGCCCACAGCCCTCCCCTCCTCTAGCCAAGCACCACACTTGCTGCATCAAGCTCATACCAGTCTCCCTCCTCCCACCACCACCATCATTCATCGGGATCTCGTCAGTCCTGACGGGGATGTTCTCCCACATTCCCTGATACCGACAAGATAGAGGAGATCGGGAGCAGGTTGTGCCTGGAGGTGGGACAGAGGGCACTGCTAATGGTCCATTCATTGGGGGGTCAGCTCCAAGGAGGAAGGAGCAGGTAGCACTGTGTGGTAGTGCTGTGGACATGGTCATAAACCATCATCTGCAAGAAATGAGTTTCGCAAGGAATCCTACAAAACATCTGTCAGACTGAACGAAAACAATCAAAGACACACTTGAGGAGCACAAGCAGATAGAGGGGAACTTCTTTTAGGATGGGAGCAATATATCCTTGCTAATTTTAAAAACTATCATCAGTTCTTCATAGGCAAAAACATGAATCCAGATGTCATAGTGGTTCTCTTGGACTAAGGTGAGGATGGCATGACATGGTTTAGAAATGGCAAAATGTTGACAAATTTACATATTTACCTTGAATCATTTGTCATAACTGGCGGCTGTTTTTTGCCATCTTAAACTTGATTCATTTATTTTTTTACCTTGATTAATTGGAGTGGAAGCATTGTTTTTAAAATCGTGTCATGTAGATTTTATATTTTAGTTGAGTAATAAACATGACACCTCTTTCTACCTGGTGTGGGTGTGCCCAGATATTCTGTGTTGGGTCATCGACAACACCTCCTTGCAAGCTGTTAATTTTCTGCTTTTTCTGGGTATTTGTTGCACCACTGACACCCAGGTGGATGAAATCTACTTAGATTGATGGCCAATTCCATTGTTCTGTGGTTTCAGTTGTGCCCAACGTTTCATGACTCCCTTTGGGTTTTTCTTGCAGAGAAACTGGAGGGGTTTGCCGTTCTTCTCCAGCTCATTTTATAGATGAGAAAACTCGGGCAAACAGAACCCTGTTCTTAAGACTTGCTCAGGATCACACAGCTAAGTGTCTGAGGCAAATTTGAACTCATGAAGATGAATCTTCCTGACTCTAGACCTGCTGCCCTCTTCACCACACCACCAACCTGTCTCATATAAGTCCCTGGGGAAGGCAGAATCCCACAGGATTGACTAGTTATAAACTCAGGTATGATTCAGTAACATTTTTGTGGATTAAATAAGACCTATCCCATATTTAATTCAACAAACATTTATTAGGCCTATGTTTTGTGTCAAAAAAAAGAATGCTAGGAGAAGGGGATACAAAGATAAAACAAAATCTTTTCTGCCCCCTGAGGAACTGATATATTCCTGTTAGGTTAACATGAGTGCTTGCATGGAAGCTCAGGTTGTAAACTCTTTTGTTCCCATAGGGATTATCAGAAATCCCCAGGACCAGATGGATTTACATGTGAATTCTACCAAACATTTAAAGAACAATTAGCCCCAATGTTATGTAAACTATTTGAAAAAATAGGGGATGAAGGAGTCCTACCAAACTCCTTTTATGACACAGACATGGTACTGATACCTAAACCAGGTCGATCGAAAACTGAGAAAGAAGATTATAGACCAATTTCCTTAATGAATATTGATGCTAAAATCTTAAATAAGATATTAACAAAAAGACTTCAGAAAATCATCCCCAGGATAATACACTATGATCAAGTGGGATTTATACCAGGAATACAGGGCTGGTTTCATATTAGGAAAACTATTAGTATAATTGACCATATTAATAATCAAATTAATAAAAACTATATGATCATCTCAATAGATGCAGAAAAAGCATTTGATAAAATCCAACATCCATTTCTACTAAAACGCTTGAGAGTATAGGAATAAATGGATTATTCCTTAAAATAATGAGCATATATTTAAAACCTTCAGTAAACATCATATGTAATGGCGATAAACTAGAACCTTTCCCTGTAAGGTCAGGAGTGAAACAAGGTTGCCCACTATAACCATTACTATTCAATATAGTACTAGAATCTCTAGCCTTGGCAATAAGAGCCGAGAAAGAGATTCAAGGAATTAGAGTAGGAAATGAGGAAATCAAACTATCACTCTTTGCAGATGACATGATGGTATACTTAGAGAACCCCAAAGACTCTGCTAAAAAGCTATTAGAAATAATTCAGAATTTTAGCAAAGTTGCAGGAAACAAAATAAATCCACATAAATCCTCAGCATTTTTTTACATCACCAACAAAATACAACAGCAAGAGATACAAAGAGAAATTCCATTCAAAATAATGGTCGATAGTATAAAGTATTTGGGAATCCATCTACCAAAGGAAAGTCAGGAATTGTATGAGCAAAATTACGAAACACTTGCCACAAAAATAAAGTCAGATTTAAATAATTGGAAAGACATTCAGTGCTCTTGGATAGGCCGAGTGAATATAATTAAGATGACAATACTCCCCAAACTAATCTATTTATTTAGTACTATACCAATCAGACTCCCAAGAAACTATTTTAATGACCTAGGAAAAATAACAAAATTCATATGAAAGAATAAAAGGTTGATAATTGCAAGGGAACTAATGAAAAAAAAGTCAGATGAAAGTGGTCTAAGTGTACCTGATCTAAAGATATATTATAAAGCAGCAGTCACCAAAACCATTTGGTATTGGCTAAGAAATAGACCAGTCGATCAGTGGAACAGATTAGGTATAAAGGACAAAAAAGGGTACATCTATATCAATCTAGTCTTTGACAAACCCAAAGATACCAACATTTGGATAAAAATTCATTATTTGAAAAAAAAAACTGTTGGGAAAACTGGAAATTAGTATGGCAGAAATTAGATATAGATCTACACTTAGCACCATATACCAAGATAAGATCAAAATGGGTCCATGATTTAGGCATAAAGAATGAGATCATAGATTAGAGGAACAGAGGATAGTCTACCTCTCAGACCTGTGGAGGAGGAAGGAATTTATGACCAGAGGAGAACTAAAGATCATTATTGATCACAAAATAGAAGATTTTGATTACATCAAACTAAAAAGTTTCTGTACAAACAATACTAATGCAAACAAGATTAGAAGGGAAGTAACAAATTGGGAAAATATTTTTAAAGTTAAAGGTTCTGACAAAGGTCTCATTTCCAAAATATATAGAGAACTGACCCTAATTTATAAGAAATCAAACCATTCTCCAATTGATAAATGGTCAAAAGGATATGAACAGACAATTCTCAGATGATGAAATTGAAATTGTATCCACTCATATGAAAGAGTGTTCCAAATCACTACTGATCAGAGAAATGCAAATTAAGACCACTCTGAGATACCACTACACACCTGTCAGATTGGCTAAGATGACAGGAACAAATAATGATGAATGTTGGAGGGGATGTGGGAAAACTGGGACACTGATGCATTGTTGGTGGAGTTGTGAAAGAATCCAGCCATTCTGGAGAGCAATCTGGAATTATGCCCAAAAAGTTATCAAACTGTGCATACCCTTTGATCCAGCATTGCTGCTATTGGGCTTATATCCCAAAGAAATACTGAGGAGGGGAAAGGGACCTGTATGTGCCAAAATGTTTGTGGCAGCCCTTTTTGCAGTGGCTAGAAACTGGAAAATGAATGGATGTCCATCAATTGGAGAATGGTTGGGTAAATTATGGTATATGAAGGTTATGGAATATTATTGCTCTGTAAGAAATGACCAGCAGGAGGAATTCAGAAAGGCTTGGAGAGACTTACATGAACTGGTGCTGAGTGAAATGAGCAGAAACAGAAGCTTGCTGTACACTTCAACAACAATACTGTATGAGGATGTATTCTGATGGAAGTGGAAATCTTCAACATAAAGAAGATCCAACTCACTTCCAGCTGATCAATGATGGACAGAAACAACTACACCCAGAGAAGGAACACTGGGAAGTGAATGTAAATTGTTAGCACTACTGTCTATCTACCCAGGTTACTTATACCTTCGGAATCTAATACTTAATGTGCAACAAGAAAATTGGATTTACACACATATATTGTATCTAGGTTATACTGTAACACATGTAAAATGTATGGGATTGCCTGTCATCTAGGGGAGGGAGTGGAGGGAGGGGGGGATAATTTGGAAAAAATGAATACAAGGGATAATATTTTTTAAAAATTACTCATGCATATATACTGTGGAAAAAAATTCTAAATAAAATAAAATAAAATAAATTAAGATAAAATAGAATTCTTCTGTGAAAAAGGAAAAAAAAATACAAAAACTGATCTGAAAACCCAATGTGCACAGTGCTGTATGATGATTATCATAATAAAACAGCTTCCTGGTTTTTAATGATGTTCACGTGGATGGTTCCAAATCCATGTGTCACCTTGGAGAGAGGCAGTTTGGTTCTTTTAGCTGAGCCCCAGAGAAGAGGAGTGAAAAGAGAGTGTGTGTGTGTGTGTGTGTGTGTGTGTGTGTGTGTGTGTGTGTGTGTACCCACACACATTGATAGAACGGGAAGCAAATTGGACAACTTGTCTTCCTTCCCACATAGTGGCTTAGATCTGATAAGATGGCAACCCTGTAAACCATGTCAGGCTCTACCAAGCTGTTTGCCTTCATGCTTTGTTAGCTTGGCCTCTGAAAATTCTCAGTCGCTTCTTCATAAAAGCTGAAAGGAGGCAGAGAAATAACTATGGGCTTCTGGCTTGCATGAGCTGTCACACGTAGCTGGAGATGGTTATTTACCACAGAACTCTTCAGATGCCTGGCAAATTGTAAGATCAAAGGAAACTATATGTTCTCTGAACTCCAACCTCATCATTGCCCATGGCAATGGCTCTGTGTGCCCAGTATATTTGTTTATTTGAATTGACTTAGCAAAAGGAGAAAAATTGTGGGGTGGTAGGAAGAATGCCATGTGTCAGGTGGCCCTTAGTTCAGACTCTGGCCATGAAATTACCTCTGTGACCTTCCTATTCTTTCTCTTTGCCTCAGACACACAACAGTGAATGTGCCTGTTTTCTGTTGGTTGATTTTGTTTTAATTGTTTTTCTTTCTTGGTAGCGGTGCAGGAAGGAGGGTACCTATTCAGAAGTGACTTTTTTTTTTAATTGTAAAAAAAAAAAAAAAAAAAGAGAGATTTAAGTCATAAAATGTATGGAACAATCACTATAAAATCTACATAAATGAAACTATTAGTTCCCCAGACTTTTGTTCTCAGTATCTTTATACTATTAAAATTATTGAGGCTCTGTCCAAGGTTTTTATTTATGTGGGTTATATTTATAGATATTTACCCTATTAGAAATAAAAGCCAATTTTGAATTTGTAGACCCTTTGAAAGGGCTTCAGAAAGAGCCATCTGCACCTAGAGAAAGAACTATGAGGATTGAGTGTGGATCACAGTATGGTATTTTCACCTTTTTTATTGTTGTTTGCTTGCATTTTGTTTATTTTCTCATTTTTTTACCTTTTTGGTCTGATTTTTCTTGTGTACAATAATTGTGGAAATACGTACAGAAAAGTTGCACATGTTTAACATATTCGATTATTTGCTTCTAGGGGAGGGAGTGGGGGGAAGGGAGGGGAAAAAATTTGGAACAAAAGGCTTTGGAAGGGTGAATGTTGAAAATTATCTATGCATATGTTTAGAAAATAAACAGCTTTAATAAAAAAGAAAAGAAAGAAAGGACTTCATCGACCCCGAAGATTCTCTGGACCACACTTTGAGAACCACCAGCCTACTTGATAAGAGTTTTGTGTATTTAAAAAAAAAAAAAAAAAAAGCAGCACTTTGAAGCCTGCCATAGAAATATGTTACATGTATTTATTGCAGTAATGAAACAAACTACATTAGTTCTGGAGGAATACTACTACTTTATAAAATGGTGACAACTTCATTTCTTCCCTCTATTTCTAAATGTCTAAAAATACCCCTAGAACCTTCCTATCATACTGTACTCTGCCTGCCTTTTCCTCTTCCTTCTTCCAATCTTGCCTCCTTTATCTATTCTTGTACTTCAATCTCTCCGTCTCCCTCCCTTTCTTTCTCTCTCCCTCTCTCTCCTCTCCCCCTCTCTCCTCCTTCCCTTCTCCCTCTCTGTCTCTGTCTCTTTGTCTTATTTATTTATATGTATATGTATATATATGTATATGTGTGTGTGTGTGTAGATAGATAGATAGATAAATCACACAGATCAATTGGATAAGTTTATGGCCAGAGTTGCTATTCTCCCCTACCCATTTCATTAAATCCTGCCTAAATTATCCTATCAAAGACAGACGCTGAGATTGAACCCTAACCAAACACCATACCTACAAAAAGCATTCATTACCTTGGTAAAATTGGCCTCCACGGATAGATAGAGCTTTGGATCTAATTCTCAGGATTATTAAAAAAGCCAAACTTAGATTGTTTTAGATATCAGGATTTATTTATGTCACTCAGTCAGTCAGCATTTATTAAGAACTATGTCCCTGGCACTCTGCTGCTAAGTTCTGGGGATACAGAAAAAGGCAAAACAAAAAACAAACAAACCAAAAACCCAGTCCTTGTTCTTAAGGAACATACCTATATAGGGACATACTTATATATAAACAAGATATAGACAAGATGAATTGGGAAGAAAAGCATTCACATTAAGGAGAATTGCAAAAAGTTTCTTGCAAAAGGTAGAATTTAACTTTTCAAAACTTGTAGGAAGCTGGGGAAGTTAATCCAGAACTGATGCATCTTCTAAGTCTCAAAACTCTTATGGTTTCATGTTATTACCCCTGACAGCACGACTGACTTTGTATTGTGGAATCTTGGCCTAAATCTGAAAAAACACCAAGCTAGTTTTCCAGCTGACTTCCCATTCTTGATATTTCTTGAGTTGTATTTTTTTAAAGTGGTCATTTGACCTTAGTGCATTAGTAATGTGAGAAACTCCCAAATAAATGAACCAAGAACACATTCTGTGCTTTAATTTTAAAAATCAGATTCATATTTCTAATTTTTCTTCTGTTATCAGGTAAGTGATCAGAAAAGCTAAGTTCTACTAGTAACTCAAACCTGCTGATTTCAGTCCAATATTCTCCTTAAATCACTGCTGGAATGATGACAAACTATAACATACTTTTGAGTTGAGGTTTAGAATAGTGCATATGCTGTGAGCCATAGTTACTGCACTGCTTGATTTTGCTTCACTGTATATCTCTGTTATAAGGAAAGTTAAGGGGGTAAAAGCTAGGGAGAAGATGAATCAAGAAATAACTGCACCCCAAAAGACATCAATCTCTTTTATAGACTCACATAAAATTACATTTCTTGGAATAGACAAAAGTATAATTACCCTATAACTTCCTTGCTGCTTATACTTTTTATTTTCTATTTGGGGAATTTGTTTTGGTGTAATTGGAGTTTCTAAAGGCATCCTAGTTTAGAGGATAATGTGAGACACTTAGATCCAGGAAGACCTAATTAGGAGGCACAGAGAGTTAGATTTTGGAATTAAAATCCTGACTCCCAACACTAACTGTGTGATCCTGGGCAAGTAACCTAACCTTGCTGAGCCATGGTTTCCTCATTTGTAAAATGAGGGAATTGGACTTGATGGTAACTTCTATCCATCATGCTTCCTAGTTGTTCTTAAAATCCACATTGACCATAAAGATTATTCCCACTTCACTAAGTCCTGTGGAAATGTTTTGGTGCTAAACTATTATGGAAGTTGGGGTGGAAATTCTTTTCTTTTTCCTACCTACACTTTTGGGGAGCAAATGAGTTAAATTCTTTATTAGCCTGACCTGCAAAGCCAGAATCCAAATTGTAGGATCCTCACATTTGTACCCCATAATTATGTAATATCATTGAAGATCCTTGGCATGGGACTTCGGATAAACTAAATTAGAAAATGAGAAAGGGCCATTAAAGACTTACCTTGATGGTAAAAGGAACACAATTGCACCCAAAAGACTAGGAAAATTTTTGGAAACTATTGAGGAAAAATAGGATTATGTGGAAGTGTAGCCCTAGTCCTGAAGCCCATGGGTATGGGATTTACTATTTAGATGAGATCATCCTGTGGGTGATGAGGTGGAGTTGTTGAAAGTCAAGAGCTGCAGGTCTCAGCCAGATCCCCTTTTCTGGACTCTACAAGCAGGATTCCCTTTCAGGAATTTCCAAGTAAAAGGATTCTTTGATGCAGAAATTAGAAGAGTTCAACCCCACTTCAGGTTAGGAAGGAAAAGACTGGGAAGATCTGATTGGTGCAGGCAGGTTCCCTTATGTCCCTACTCCCAGCTTGCTACTCCAGAGAAGTCAGGGCATTTCTCCTAGGGAAGATTATGGACACAGTTGAGCCTTCTTCCTTTCCATGGGAAAGCTGCTTGATTTTATGTTGTCTGCTGCATATTCTACATATACCTTCTTTGATTTCTGTTTTGCTATGATTTGGATAAATGGATTTCTTTGTTTTTCTCTCTTATAAAACTGGGATTATGTGGAGAAGGAGTAAAACCCTGTATGTGACAAAATGATCAAAAATTCTAGCTTACATTCAACAAATTCTCATCTTTTATTTTTAAGAAATGGGTTATATCCCCTAGACTTATAATACTTAAGGGAATAGCTAGATATACTTCTAGCCAGGTACCCCCACTCTCTAGAAAGCAGAGGGGTGGCCTGGACCCCAACTTCTTGCCTCTCCTCCTGGCAGGAGTGAAAGGCTAATCTTTTAGAGAAGGGCAGAAGGAGAAGAGACTAGAGATGTCTACTCTTCCTTCAAGATACACAGGGAAAGCCATCCTTGCCACACTGGTAGTCTTGCTACATATGTGGGACCCACTACCATTCCCTCTACTCTCTCATCACTACATATGTACCAAAAGCAAACTGCTGAAACCTCAGTAACACATGAGCTCCCACTCATGTCCTGTTGGCTAAGAACAGAAAAATAAACTATTGGCTAGCTATTTTTACAACAAGAGACAAGCTATGGTTAGCTTTTTTTTCTCCAAATAGTAGATTTAGGCTTTTGAAACTGTATAAAGTGAATTGAATTTCAGTCCCCTTTTTGTGGTCCCAATAGGCTTGCCTATATGTATGCATATATCTTGGAAGTTCCTATTTTCCTCTTTTCCAATAATTTTAAGGACCATCTCTACATAAGTTCATTTCAATCCAGCAATGGACAACAGGAAGTCACTCACCTGGAAGAGTTGTTGGAGAGGGACTTCCTGCCTCAGGTAGAGAGATCCCTCAAGCCCTCTCTCATTTCTTGGAATAGTCTACTTAGAGGAGCGCCCTTCACCCCGCTTTGTTGCAGGTTCTCAGAGCCCAGCTCTGGCCAACTTTTCTATTCATCAACCTTTGGAATGTTTGCTCTGACATAGATTTGCAATCCTTTCCAGGGATTAATATTAGTGCCCGCACATACACACACACCCCAAACACAAATGTTGTTAAACTCCACAACGGCCACTTTGTCTCCGCTGCTTTGAGTGCCCACCAAGCTCAAAGTACATCCTCACCCTTGGGGCCTGGATTTTATAACCTCACTTAGAAGAACACAAAACCAGCAGTGTTTTCCTCAGCCAGATGCATAAGGGGTGGCCTGGGGGCATTTTCCTAGAGAAAATTCTGAGCTGGAAGCATCTGGACCAACCCCTATACCTCAGCAAGAAGCCACACTACCATATTTAGCATATTTTTAGCATATTTACCATATTTAGCCTGCTATGACTGTTCAGAGGTTTCAAGTGATTTTAAAATCTTATTTCTGAACCAGACTATGGACTTCTTGCAGGGAGGGTCCTTGAAAAGAGTCCTTGAACATGGGAGTTGAGATGGTACAAATTCTGCCTCAGATACTTAGCAGCAGCTGTCATCCTGGACAGTTCATTAAACTCTGGACCTCTCTTTCCTCAGCTATAACAAAGCTTCTTAAACTGTGGCTACCCACCTCATGTGGGGTCACATACCTAAATATGGGGGTCCTGAGAAATTTGGCAGCATTAAAAGGTATCAGATATTCCTCCAGGATTTAATTCTTCATGCAAAAATAAATATATCTGTCTCATTAGTATGGAAATTCGCTTTTATCTTTCATAAGTGGTAAAATGAGGTTTTCCAAATTAAAGATTTTGATTTAAAATAAATTAATATTTAAAGGTTATATCTAAAGTGAACATTTTACCCACTGTGTGCCAGCAACTGTACTAAGCATCGGGAGATATAAGGAAAAAATAAAATCATGGCCAAGCTGGCATCTTCAGGGTTTCATTAAGGTTTCATTCCAAGCAAGGCCCACCAGGTCTCCTCAGACTTCTTCTTTCCAGAAACCCTGAGAACCAAGTCTAGCAGGAGCAACGGGCTCTGAAGGTGGGTGATGGTTCCTATATTACCCCTTTTTAGAGAAGGGAGGTTCCTTAAAGCAAATTCAGCTGGTGCATCAGTAGCCAAATGATGATTCATGCCCAAATGCTGAGCTGTTGCCATTTTAAGTGATTATATTTTTATTAATAAATCCAACCTCGACCAACAGACTCGCAGATAAAAGAAACCAGTTAGAACTGTCAGGAAGTGCCTGATATCATAGCAACACCAAATTAAACATCTGAGGAACAGGAGGTATATCCCCATTAAGAGGGGATGGTTGCTCGCCAAAACTCTGATCCTGAGTATGTTGGACACTGTCTTTGCAAAGACTCATGGTTTGGGTTTTCTAGAATGACAGATGAAAAATTGTGAAGGTTTCTAGGAAATGACCTTATCTTGTCCTTCTTATATAGAATGGCCTATAATAGGTCTGGTACTATCTCTAATGGCAGTGAGGGTGTTCATGCCAGTGGGACCACACTGACACCGTTGGGCTTTCCGTGTCCCTTCCGTACCAGTGTGAGCCAGGGAAGAAACATTAAGAGACTCAATCGACGTTTATTTATTATATGTGATAGACCATGTTAGGCACTGAAGACAAGCAAGGAGCTGTCCCTGCACTCAGTTTACAATCTAGGAAGGGTAAGTAAACATATACAATTAGAAACATGCCTAAGTATTGAAGAAGTCAAAAGGGAGGTCATTCTGGGATGGGCTAAGTACAGTGAAGAGAAAACTGGGCCTTTTTCCTATTAGATCTGGTTTGCCTCAGTTTCCTTATTTATAAAATAACCTGGAGAAAGAAATGGCAAACTACTCCAGTATCCTTGTCAAAAAACAAAAACAACTCACATTGAGTCACAAAGAGCCAGATATAAGTGGAAATGACTAAAAAAGAAGGGCAGGGAAAGGCTCTTGGAAGAGCTGAGCCCTTCCAACAAGTCAGGTATCTCTAGGTAAGTACTACAATGTCTCTGTCTCATCTTGATCCACACCTAGTCAAGATTCTAGCTATTGTACCAATGTGGGGGACAACAGAGTTTGAATTGGTTGACAGGTGATAAATTTATAGAGTGGAAGAAACTGCTCAGATAAATGTGCCCATAATGGGATTTGAATTGTGACGGGATCTGAAAATTGTGAGTCAACAAGTTCAGTGTCCAGCCTTTGTTAATGTTACTATGGGTCACAGGGTCTTCATTTCTCCTTCTAAACCTTGCTTTTTCCTTTGCTGAACTTCCCTGAAAGCGGCATATTGGAATGAGGAATCCTGAGTCCTATTTCTGCCATTTATAAGGTATGTGACCTAGGATAAGTCACTTATCCCCTCTTGGGGCCCCATTTATAAAATAAGAGGCCTGAACTTTAATAATAGTGCCAGGTATTTATGTAGGAGAATGGTTAGGGGAGTCCCCCCAAAAAAAAATCAGCTTGATTTTTTTTGTTAAACCTTGTTCTAGACTTTTAAAAATATCTTCCCATGGGAGGTGGGAAGGCAGGGAGAAAAATTTGGAACACGAGGTTTTGCAAGACTGAATGTTGAAAATTATCTTTGTAAGTGTTTTGAAGAAAAGAAAAAAAATTTCCTCATGGAGGATGTGGATATGTGTGTATGTGTATGTATATGTATGTATATATATATATATGTGAATATATACAATATCTCATATATATACATACACACATATATACACATGCATATATATATACATATTATACACACTGGCACCCTGTTGAGAGACTAATACATGATAAAATATCAGTACCTGACTGAGGCTTTCACCAGGATAACCTGGTTAGATTGGACTCTTGCATCACTGGTTTCTTGTAGGAGAAGCCAGATTTTTTTTTCTGGCCTATAAGATTAAATTCTTTCTCCTTTTCCACTTTTCTTGAGATCTGGAGAGCACAGAATATTAAAGGGAGGGAATCATCACTCCCACCTCTGACAAGAGGGGAAAGGAGACAGTGAAGTTGGGGAAGAATCTTCATTCTAAGCCTGGTTCTCCTTGGGGAAGAAAAGTCTTTGTCCTTTTAAGAAAGGAACTCCAATCATCATCATCTACATTGAGATGGGATTTAGAAGGATAAGAAGAGGATCTGTGAGATCAAACACCATATTTTCAGGTGAAAACCAAACAAAATGCAAATGGGTGACAGCTAAAATCATTTTTTAAAAATTCCCTCACATTTGATTAAATGAGAAAATGTTTTTTTTAATTAAAGCTTTTTATTTTCAAAACATGCATAGATAATTTTCAACATTCACCCTTGCAAAACCTTATTCCAATTTTTTTCCTCCCTTTTCCCCTAAATGGCAAGTAATTCAATATATGTTAAAACAATTGATAAAATGTTTGTAAAGCATTATATACATGCTATATGCTATTTTACAGTACTTTAGCCTTTACAGACCCAAGATCTCATTGACTCTTCACAGCAAAACTGTTGGGTAGATAGACAGAAGGGACTGTTATCCTTGTTTTCTGGAGTGTATAACTGGGACTCAGTGATACAGTTAATGGAACTTTTCCAAGTGAATTACTGCTTCTCTACCTTGTCAGGGCTTTAAAAGGATCCATTTTCTCTGTTATAAGAAAAAATGCTTGGCATATATCACTGCAGGCTGTGTGTGTGGGAAGACATGAGGATGATAAAGGAGAATTGAGTGACTGAAAATCTCCACAAATTGGCCAGTGCTTACCCTTCTACTCTGCCCTGTCAAGATTAAATTTATTACTGAAAATTGAGTGGATGCCCATCAATTGGAAAATGGCTGAGTAAGTTATGGTATATGAATGTTATGGAATATTATTGTTCTGTAAGAAATGACTGGCAGGATGAATACAGAGAGGCCTGGAGAGACTTACATGATGCTAGTGAAGTGAGCAGAACCAGGAGATCATTGTACATGGCAACATGCTCTGAAAGAAATTACATTCTCTTGAGAGAGAGGATATGTATGCATATAAATATTTACAGAAAATGCATAAGATGGATACAAAATTAATTTTGGTAGAAAGACACTAATTTGGAGGGAGCTGAGAAAAGGTTTTATGTAGGAGATAGAATATGAGATGAGGTTTCAAGGAAACTAAGAATTCTAAGAGGAAGAAGTGTGAAAGAAAGATGAAACTCAGAATATAAGGAACAGCAAGAAGGCAGTTTGGCTAGATTATAGAGTGCATTAACTAATAAGCCTAGAAAGGTAAACCTTAGCTACCTTAATAAATGCCGAACAGAAGTTTGTATTAGACTCTAGAGGAATAGGGAACCACTAGGGTTTATTGTGAGGGTGGTCATTTCTTCTTTTTGGGGGGGGGTGGGAATTGGCAGTTGAGATTATGTGACTTACCCAGGGTCACACAGTAAGTGTCGAGTGTCTGAGGCCACATTTGAACCCAGGTCCTCCTGACTTCAGGGCTGGTGCTCCAATCCACTGTACCACCTAGCTTCTCCTGTCACTAAGGTTTATTGAACCAGTAAGGAAGTGACAGGTGGTATAGGGGCTTTCACTTTGACAGCTGTGTGAAGGATAGATTGTAGAGGAAAGAGAGAAGATTGAAAGAGATTTAAAAGGCTATTTGCAATAATAATGGTCTGAACCAAGAGTCATTGACAGATTTGGAGAGATGGGAAGGGTGTGAAAGATCAGCAAGATTCAGCAATTATTTGATATGTGGGATGAAGTACAATGTGGGGTGCAGGCTGATGTCCCCTAGAGTACTTCCACCTCATCCCACAGCTGTCTAAAGGCATGTGTGAGTCTCTTGCTAGACTGAAAATGAGATAAGATCAGGAACTCTTTCATCTTTTTCTCCCCAACAATGATAACCTTATTGACAGAGCTCAAGAAGAAAAAATCATATCGTGTGAATGATTTTATGAGCAACTAGGACCACAGCAAATCGGCTTGAGCTACTAAAATTATTTTTTTGTAATCAGACCCTTTAATGACGAGACAGCTATAGCCATTGCCAGATTAACAGATGGCCCCTGATCATTCATATTGCCCACCCCCCCTTCAGGAGTTTGTAATTCCTTAATCTATAAAGCCAGGTGGCAGGATAATGCTGAAGCCCTGCAATCTGCCGAGCCTGCTCTGAGAGACAGTCTCTGGGGAGTCCATCCCTCGAATTCCCACCCCACAGAGGAGGCTGATCCTAAGAGGATCTGAGAATCAGGTAGGCAGGTGCTGATTGTACCGAGCTGTGCAGGGATGGAGCCTGGAGACAGCATCGCCTGGGCTTTGAAACAGACTGGGTGCCCAAAGCAAAGACTTAAAGGGTCACATCCTATTTCTTTTGTTGTTCAGTCGCTTCGGCTGTGTCCAACTTTTCATGACACCATTTGGCTTTGTTTGATTTTTTTGAGCAAAGAGACTAGAGCGGTTTATCATTTCCTTCTCCAGCTCATTTTACAGATGAGAAAACTGAGGTAAACTTGTTAAGTGACTTGCCCAAAGTCACACAGCTACTAGATATTTGAGGCTAGATTTGAACTCAGGAAGATGAATTTTCCTGATTCCTAGCCCAGTGCACTATCCATCGTGCTCCTCAGCTGCCCCACCTCCTACTTCTAGGAGGACCTAATTCCATGTCTTCAAAAAGTCAACCAGTCCATCCTCCTGCCTCCATAAAGGTCTGTCTTCCAATCATCGCAGAAAGGGTGTGGAGAGATGGGATGCTTATGAGAGAGAGTATAAAGGCAAAATCAGCAAAATTTGGCAATTATTTCTATATGTGAGGTGAGAACAATGAAGAGTGAGCAATGACAGTCCCTTTCTTAAAGTATTTCTTTTGCCTTCGTATTTCCTTAAATCTCACTAGCAGGAGAATTGCCATGTTTAGTCTACTCTGGTAGAAAGCTCTGGTAGAGTGGCAAAAGGGTTGGACTTGGATAAGCAGAAATGTTAGAATATAAGCTCTTACAATTTGTGTAACCTTGGGCAAGATATTTTAGTCCCTGGCTCGGTTTCCTAACCTACAAAGTGGGAATACTCACATTTGTTCTTTGTACCTCCCAGAGTTGAGAAGATTTTGTAAAGAGTTATGAAAATTAATTTAAATTATAATTATATTTTATTATGATTATAATTGTTTTGTAAAGAGATATAGAAATTATTGTAACTCTGGAGGAAGTACCTTCTGGAGTCTAACCCTTATCCCTTCTATTGTAGTTCAGACAAAGGCTATATAAAATCAGAAAGGGGGGAGACATGGTAGACAAGCACCTTCCTGGCACCCCTGCCCTTGCCAGATCCTCCTCTTCTAGTCGTCTAATCTCCTCCTGAGGTCCATGAAAATATCTCCATTAAGGTCTGATCCCCTCCTCACTCTACATAAGCTCATACTTGGAAGGGACCTCAGGGTCATTCAGTTTAACTGATATCTGCACAGGAATACAGTACAGAGAGGTGTCAAACATGGCACCATTGGCTACTTGTAGTCCACAATACTCCCAAGTGTGACCTAAACCACATTAACATGCAATTGGGAAATAGTTAATAAAAAGTAGTAAAATGGATAATATTACATTTTAAAACAAAATCAATAGGGAAATATATATAGAAGAATTGCACATGTTTAATATATATTGGATTACTTGCTGTCTAGGGAAGGGGTGGGGAGAAGGGAGGGAAATGAATGTTGAAAATTATTTGTGCATGTATTTTGAAAATAAAAAGCTATTGTTAAAAAATTAAAAAGCATCTTCAGGAATTTTTTTCTAAATCAAGTCAATTTGTGGGCTTGAAAAGATCCTTATGTATGGAATAGTAGTCCCTATTTCTATTCCAGTTTGACACTACAAGTAGAATTAATATAATCCTGCACCTGAAATCAGGGTAGATCTGAATTCAAATCCTGTCTCTAATACTTCCAAGTCATTTGTTTATAGGCAAGTCATTTCTTTGATTTTTCCTACCTTCTATAAAATGGTGAAAATATCTGTTGCACCAATCTCATAGGATCATTGTTGTTTTTATTGTTGTTCACATATGTCTGATTCTTCATTGACCAAATTTGGGGTTTTCTGGGCAAAGCCACTTCCTTCTCAGCTCATTTTACAGATGAGGAAACTGAGGCAAACAGAAATTAAATGACCTACCTAGGGTCACACAGCTAGGAAGTATCTAAGACTGATTTGAATTCAGGTCTTCCTGACACCACCCAACTACCTTATAGGGTCAAGTAAAAAGGATCAAGTAAAGCAGGCTGTATGAAGGCCAGCTGTTTTCACAGGACAAAGGAGAAGGACTGACCTAATGATTTCATGTGTCTAAGGAATTCCTTTCTAACAATAGTGGTTGGTGCTTTTTCTGCCAAAGTATATTCTGAGAGAGTTTACCTAGAGTTTAGAGACATTAACCCAGGTTCACACAAAATCGGTATGGAACAGAAGCGGGGCTTGAGCCCAAGTTTTACAAGTTGTAAGACCAGCTCTCTATTCATCTCCTATAGCATGCTTCTTTTTAAATTTTTCAATTATTTTAATTTTAAAAATTTAATTTTGTTTTCAATATTTTCAATATTTTATTTAATATATTTGTCAAAGATCCTCCAGACTAAGTTATAAGCACTATCAAGAAAGACTAGATCAAAGATTCTCAAACCGTGTTCCAAGTACTCCTAAAAGGTCCCTGAGACCACTTTATGGTGTCTATGAGATCAACACAATTTTCATAATAACAATATTACAAAAAAAATTTCCATTTCTAACACGGTAGTATTGGTAAATGATTCACTTAAATACAGACTTTTTTGGAAAGTCATCGGTAAATTTTGAGTTAGAGAACCGTTGGAGCAGACAATAGAGATCAGAGAGAGCCCGTTTCCTTTTAGAGACAGTGAACCTGTGTGAGCCGGCTGTTGCTGAGGCACAGGGAGGAGTGGAGACAGCTGCTCAGATTTTACTTCATGTTGGGATTTTTTATTTTGATCTGTTCTTGATGCACAATCCAATAACCCTGATTCAGTGCTATTTTGCTGCTAACCCTCCTCCCAGCCCACCCCCTCCAATCCCTGCTGGTTGTTGTTAGGAAGAGATTATGTTTGATGTCATCAGGCTCCATAATCTTGCCTTTCTGGAGCCAACCTCTCTGACCCCTCTGTGGGTACATGCTGCTATTTAGAAAGCCTCTCCAACCTTGTCCACCCTTGAGGAGTGAGCCCTGTTCTGGACAGGAGGAAGCCTCTCACCCGGGCAAGTCCTCCATGGAATGCAGTTTCAGGAACCAGGAAAAGCCCCCATTGGGCTTAGAATCTGCTCCAGGCCCCCTGCTCCAGACAGACTCATCTCACTGCTCCCTTCATGAACACACCAAGTTCTTTCCCACCTCCTGATTTTCTCATGCTGTTCCCACCCCTCACCCCCCACTCTCTCCCATTTTTCTTTCCCCTAGGTTTTGTGCAAATCCCATCTCCAAGTAAGCTTTCCCGAGTACTCAAACCTAGAATGCTATTTTCCTTTCCCAACCCAGAATAATAGGACTTTATAATTTATTTGTCATTTTCCTCACCACAGCTTCTTTTCTTCATCTCTGACTTTTTAGAATCCTTGGCTTCTTTCAAGACTTTGATCAAGATGAACTGCAGGAGACCTTTCCATATCCCTCCAGATGACAGAGTTTTCCTCTGAGATTATCTCCCAGTCATTCTTTTTATTTTTTAAATTTTAGTTTTTCTTTTAAAAAAATCTTTTTAAGTTTATTTATTGGAAGCAAACAGAGTTAAGTGACTTGCCCAGCTAGGAAGTATCTAAGTCTGGATTTGAAGTCAGGTCTTTTGACCTGGGATTGTTGTGAGGATGACCTTGGACAAACCACTCACCTTTTTACCTAAGAGAAGGTGACCATCCTGCATTGGTAGAGAGAATTTCCTCACCTGAGAGCTCCCTATACAAATGAATCAGGGCTATTTCCTATCCCTTAAAAATGACAAAATAACTTTTCTCACCAAGGAATCATTCATTAATCATGCATTTAAAGGGAGATGCGGATTGCAAGTGAGATTGCATCTAACTGTACTCTGTAATATGGACCTTTTAAAATTAAATGTTATTCAAGATGGATATTATTCAGGACTTTCTTAGCTATTTGTTAATTTCTTGTGTTGTCATATCAAAGTTGAATGATAGTGTATCCACCATAAATGTGGGTGTGCTTTTTCGTGTGTTTTTCGTGTGTGTCTTCGATTTTTATAAAGAGTAATAAGTCAAAAAATAAAAATAAATAAATCATGAAAAACATGAAGAAACCAAACCTGATCAAGTTCAATCTCCTTTAAAAGAAGGAAAAAATAAAATAAAAAATAAATGAAAAAGAAAACCTGGATTATAGAGCACCAGTCTTGGAGTCAGGAGGATCTGAATTCAAATGTGGTCTCAGCTGCTTACTAGCTATGTGACTGTGGGCAAGCCACCTAACCCTAACTGCCTTTAAAAAAAAAGAAGAAAGAAAGAAAGAAAGAAAGAAAGAAAGAAAGAAAGAAAGAAAGAAAGAAAGAAAGAAAGAAAGAAAGAAAGAAAGAAAGAAAGAAAGAAAGAAAGAAAGAAAGAAAGAAAGAAAGAAAGAAAGAAAGAAAGAAAGAAAGAAAGAAAGAAAGAAAGAAAGAAAGGAAGAAAGGAAGAAAGAAAGAAAGGAAGAAAGGAAGAAAGAAAGGAAGAAAGAAAGAAAGAAAGAAAGAAAGAAAGAAAGAAAGAAAGAAAGAAAGAAAGAAAGAAAGAAAGAAAGAAAGAAAGAAAGAACTAGATTTAGGTCCACAGTTTATGGGTCTTTCACATAGTCTCAATGCTCTCTGTAGATCAGTGGGGCTGAAATCAAATAGAAGCATTCAGTTTCTATTTGACCCTATTTAAGGATCCCCAAGAGCTGTGAACTGACTTAATTTTAAAATGTAGTACGATCTATGTTTTATGGTATTTTTATTTATTTTGTTAAATAGTTCCTAATTACATTTTAATCTGGTTTAGGCCTTATTCTAGAAAGCTGTGGACTACAGGTAATCTGGAGCTTGTTCTAGGAAACTCAAATTGGAAATTACAGAAAAGATGTTTACTGCTTTAGTGGAGGGAGTTTTCTCTACTGAGAGATTTGATATCTTAAAATGCTGGAAAATTCTCCCTCTAATATGATAGACAGGCTGACATTTGGCTAGGGAAATAAGTGCTGATATTTCTGGTGTGATTATTTCCATATTACTAAGACAGGTGATTTCACTGGTGTTGGTACTCCCTCTCCCAAGGCAGATTACCAGTCCTCTGCAGGTCAGTATCTAGTCCCAATCCTCCCCCCACAACAAATGAAGTCCTATCCCCATGTTATAGATGTGGATAGTTAGAAGAAGTGACATGGCTTGCCCAGAAGCCACCCAACAGGATTAGTGTTAGAGGTACAATTGGGGCTCTCTGATACAAGCCCCAGGATCCTTCCAGTATCACCTGCAGCTTTCCTGTGGTTGCTGTACCTTTCCCCTCTCACAGAAGTCTTCCTTGAATTAGGTCTCTCTGTGCTGCTAAAATAATTCTCCCTGCTGGCCATAGCTAAAATTATTTTTATATCTACTGGTAATAGTTATCCTCTTAAATGACTTTGAATGAATAAGTTATTTTGACTATCATAAATATCCAAATTAACCATAAAGAACATATAAAGAAAAATACTCTCTGCATCCAGAGAACTGATATAGAAGAGAATTTTACATATATATGCATATATGTGTGTGTGTATATATACACACCTATTTGTGTCTGTTGGTAGCTATGTGTGGGGAGGAAGAGGAGGGAAGAAAAAAAGGAAAAAAAGAAATTTACATGATAACTTTATTGTATTTAAAAGGAATGACAAGTTGTACATAACTGATTTATAGTTTTGTGTGAAATTTTTTATTATGGTATGGAAATACTTGTTTTATTCTATAAATTAAAAATGAAATAAAATGGAAAAATAATTAAAGAAAAAAAAAGGAGTTATCTTCTTAAGTACCCATAATTACTTGCTGTTTACTCATATTAAAACAGTGGTTCAATGACTAAGAAAACATTTCAGCTGGTCTCTACACTGCTAGTTATATCACAAATAGTTGCTCATGACTGGTTTTAGAAAAGTCTGGAGAGACGTGAACTGATGCTGAGTAAAGTGTGCAGAACCAAGAGAACATTGTGCACAACAACAGCGAGATTCTCTGATGATCAACTAGGACAGAATTAACTCCTCTCAATAATGCAGTGATCTAAGACATTCTAATAGACTTGGGATGGAAAATGCCATCTGCATTCAGAGAGAGAACTATAGAGATTGAATGCAAATCAAACATAGTATTTTCATCTTTTTTGGAGGGATTATTTGCTTTTTCTTTCTCATGGGTTTTTCTCCTTCTGATCTTGATTTTTCTTGCATAACCTGACAAATATGGGAATATATTTTTAAAATTTGAACATGTAAAACATATCAAATTGCTTGCAGTTTAGGGGAAGAGGAAGGTAGGAGAAGGGAGAAAAAAATTGAAACACAAAATCTAACAAAAATGAATGTTGGAAACTATATATGTATTTGGAAAAATAAAATAATGTTGAGAAGAAAAAAAACTAACAAATATTTGCTGATCATTGCACTCAGTGGTGTCCTGGCTCTAAGAGCTCCTGCTGGTCTGATGTTCTTTCTAGTAGTTTTGCTTCTCCAAGGCAAGGAAACAGAACCCAAGAGCTCATTGCCGGGGGTGTGCAAGTAGAAATAGGAAAACCATGCTAGAAATATTCTTGCAATAAGTGCAATAGGTAGAGGGTTAGACTAAATCTTAACTGAGATTTGTAAACTTGGAGGAATTTTTCCTCCATCATTATTGTTCAGTAATTTCAATAATTTCTGATTCTCCATGAGTTTATTTGGGTTTTTTTTGGCAGATACTGCAGTGCTTTGCCATTTCCTTTTCCAGCTCATTTTACAGATGAGAAAACTGAGGCAAACAATAAGTGACTTGGCCAGTGTCATAAAGCTAGTAAATGTCTGAGGCTGGATTTGAGCTAAAGAATTATTGAATAATTTTAATAACGTATCAATTTAATAATGTGTGAAGGTCTTAAAGGCCTTGCCAGTGGTACACAAGCTCTAGAAGATTTTTCTGGGCTGCCACAGTTCAGAAATGCTTTTGTATCAGAGAGGGTTGGCCATCAGGCAATGAATTATTTTGGCCACCACAATTTGTTAAACCAGCTACTGACCAGCAGAGGATTGGTCATCTGCCTTGGACAGAAATGGATACCTCGACATCAAAATCACCTGTCTGAACAGGGTGGGAATAATAACATCAGCAACAGCAGCACTCATTTTCCCAGCAAAATGCTTGCCTGTTTATCTTATTAAAGGGAGAATTTTCCAGCATTTTAGCATGATTAAATGTGCCAGACCCTGCCCTCCTTCCATTTGGGGCTATCACTTGTCTTCTCGTGCCCTGGGGTTTAGGGACCCTGCCCAGGCTGCTGGGAGTCTCATGTGCGTCACTAACAAGTCCATGGGGCTCTGTGACTCAGAGCAATTTGCAGCTGTTGGGAAGTGGGAAGATGCATGGGGGGGGGGGTGTATATGCATATGTATGTGTACATAAATACCCAGGGAAGACATCTTCACTGTATATATGTATGTATGTATGTATGTGTACATGTACAAAAATATCCAGGGAGAGCAATATCTGCAGTTTCCCCAGCCCCACCTGATCATAAATTTAGACTTAAGAGAGCCCTTACAGGTCAGCTAGTCTAACACAAAGAAGGAGGCCCAAATAGGTTGGGTGACTTGCCCAAGGTCACTACCAGACAGAAGTGCCGGAGCCAAGGTTGAACCAGCCCCTGGCGGGCCCTGCCCCGTGCCCTTACTCCCTGCACCGTGTTATTACAGCTCAGTGGTTTGCACCAAGCCCTACTTCCCTTTGCCCAGCAAAGACAGTCCCCATTACTGGACAGCACTTTACAGACCCTGACATCCCAGTTGTTTTCCTATGCAGTGTCTCTTCTGAGCTCCACAGAAGCTCTGGGAGGGGATGGGTCAGGGATTATGGATGAGGCTGCTGAGGTCCAGAGAAGGTCCAAGATGGTAGAGCTAGTTCATGTTGAGTTTGAGCTGTACCTCCTCTCTCCCAAACTAGTCTGTCCTCCTTTTACCATATTGCATTGACTTTCTAGGATAAGGCTGGCCCACGGACAGGTCTGGTTGAGACAGATATGGGGGATTTAGGCATAAAGGCGTTAATATAGATAATGCCTAAATCTATATACACATACATGATTTAGGCATAAAGGGGGATACCATAAACAAATTAGGAGAATAAGGGATAATTTGCCTGTCAGATCTTTGGAGAAGGGAGGAATTTATGACCAAAGAAGAACCAGAGAACATTATGAAATACAAAATGGATAACTCTGATTATATTAAATTTAAAATTTTTTTTACAAACTAAACCAACACAAGATTAAAAGGGAAGCACAAAGCTGGGAAATTTTTTTTACAGCCAGTGTTTCTGATAAAGGCCTCATTTCTAAAATATATAAAGAACTGTGTCAGACTTATAAGAAGACAAGTCATTCCCCAATTGCCAAATGATCAAAGCCTATGAACAGTTTTCAGATGACAAAATTAAAGCTATCTGTAGTCATATGAAAAAATTCTCTGAGCTACTATTGATTAGAGAAATGCAAATTAAAACAACTCTGAGGTACCTCACACTTCTCAGATTGGCTAAGATGACAAAAAAAAGATAAATGTTGGAGGGGCTATGGGAAAATTGGGACACTGATACATTGTTGGTGGAGTTGTGAAATGATCCAAACATTCTGGAGAGCAATTTCGAACTATGCTCAAAAAGTTATCAAACTGTGCATACCCTTTGATCCAGCAGTGCTTCTACTGGGCTTAAATCCCAAAGAGATCTTAAAGGAGGAAAAGGGATCCACATGTGAAAAAAAATTTGTGGCAGCCTTCTTTGTAGTAGCTAAGAATTAGAAAATAAGTAGATCCCCATCAACTGGGGAATAGTTAAGCAAGTTGTGGTATATGAAGCTAATGGAATATAATTATTTTGTAAAAAATGATGAACAAGCTGATTTTAGAAAGGCCTGGAAAGGTTTGCATGAACTGATACTGAACAAACAAGCAGAATCAGGAATACATTGTACACAATAATAGCAAGAATGTGCGATGATGAAATATGAAAGGCTCAGTTATTCTCAATGGTTCAGTGATCCAGAGCAATCCCAATAGACTTTGGACAGAAAATGTCATCTGCATCCAGAAAAAGAACTATGGAGACTGAATGTAAATCAACACATGCTGTGTTCACTTCTTTTTTTTCTATTTTTTTTTCTTCTCCCATAGTTTTCCCCTTTTGCTCTGGTTGTTCTCTCCCAACATGATTCAAAAAACAATGTGTGTTAAAAACAAATAAATTTAAATATTCCAAAAAAAAAAACCCAACCAAGACTCTAAAAAAAAATGCACACACAAATATATATATATATATATATATATGCGCACACTTTTAAGTTTAATTTGAATTAAGATTTTTCTCCATCACTTTCTTTTTTCATTCCTAAGGCAAGCAGAGTTAAGTAACATGCTCAGGATCACACAACTAATAAATTTGAACTCAGATCTCCTGATTCTAGAGACAGTGTTCTATCCACTATGCCATCTAGCTGCTCCACGTCCAAATCTTCATAGTTTAATTTAGATTTTCGTTCTGTTTTGTTTTTCTTTGCAGAAACACTAGAGTAGCTTCTCCAGTATCCTTTCTCCAGCTCCAGGACACTGTGGCAAATAGGGTTAAGCCAGGGACACACAGCTAGTGAGGCTGGATTTATACTCCAGGCCTAATGCTCCATCCACTGACCCATCTAGTTGCCCATCACTTGTCAAGTCCGGACAATTAACAAAATAATAAATCAAGCTGTGCTTTGTAATATTTGCTTATTTTGGATTGTAAATGCTCACACTGAAATTTTAACAACTGGTTCTCTAGAAGCAGAGCCAATATAAGCTGGCTCTAGCACACACTCCTGAATCCAGTCTGCTAAAGTCAAGTGCAATCCTCTTCCTCATATACCAGTCTGTGGTTGGGACCCCCTGGGGACAGATAGATTTCAGAGTGTTGCCCCTTGTTATGGTAGCAAGAACAAAAAAACAAAACAAACCTGGAAACAAAGTTAAGTGTCCATCAACCAGGGAAATGGTTTTTTTTTTGTTGTTGTTGTTTTTATTTTTTTTTAATTTATGCCTTTTTAGTTCCATAGTGCACCTGCATTTAGAAAGAGAATTAAGAAGATTGAATGTGAATCAAAGCATAGTATTTTCATCTTTTTTGGTGGTTGGTTGTTTTTTCTCTTAAACTTTTAAAACTATTATTATTGAACTGTTATAATTATATTTTATTTTTATATTAATATAATTATAATTATTAAACTATTTTTTAAACTTGTGGTTTTTCTCTTTTGATTTGATTTTTCTTGTACAGCATGATGAATATGGAAATATTTTTGAGTAATTGCACATGTTTAACCTATATTGGATTGCTCTCTGTCTTTGGGAGAGAAGGGGAGGAAAAGAGAAAAATTTGGAACACAAGGTTTTGCAAAGGTGAATGTTGAAAACTAACTTTGCGCATATTTGGAAAAATAAAACACTATTGGAAAAAACAGAAATAAATAAATTGATGGGGGTTTTTTTTGCATCCTTCACTTCTAAATATACCTTTCTCCCTCTCTCTCATCCAACGAACGTGCCCAGATTAAACAAGAAAAAGGAAAAAGAAACAGTTCCACAAGGCTTAATGAACTATCTACTGCTTCTGGCAACATATACCCAAAGGATATTTATAATGGAATACCATTGCATTATAAGAAATGACAAGAGAAATTCTGAAAATTTGAAGATTTGGAGAAACTGATGCAGAGCCAAGTTAGGAGAAGCAAGAGACAAGAATAATTTATACAGTGATCAGAGTGTGAAGGGAAGCGACTTTGAAAGACATCAGAATGCTGGTGATCCAGAGGTTTGACAATGACATACCTCCCTCATCTCTGGAGAGAGGGTCAGAGCATGAGTTCTGCCCTTGGCAGAAGGGTGTCTGCTCAGACTAGAGCATCCTAATATACACTACTGTGTGTGTGTGTGTGTGTGTGTGTGTGTGTGTGTAAATGCTATTATTTATATATTAAAATATAAATGCTATTATTTATATATACTAAAATATGTATGCTAATGTTTATATATATTAATATATATATGTTCTATTATACACACACACACACACACACACACACACACACACACAATGTCCTATTCCCTGGGTGCCCTTAAAGCTCTGACAGGAGAGAAGGGGAAGTGGGTGCCCAGAGACAACCAGTGGGAGATGTGCTGTGTGTTCAAATACAGCCTGGGAGGTTTCTATTTAAACATACAGCTGAGTGTCTAAACTCAGCCACCACATGGTGTGTGTGTGTGCAAAACAGCCCTTGGAGACGAGTAGCCCGTGTTACGAAACACCATGTGGTCCCGAACAGAAAAAAAGCAACAGCAGGTCCAGGGCTTTTAAATATGAACACACCAAAAGAACAAACCAAATGGACCGAGAATGCAAGAGCAACCAGCTAAAGCTTTTTTTCACAGCTACCCTGAGATTTTAATGCTTCTGGGATCCATATCATGATAGGAACTCCTCATTCTGATCCAGAAGGTATTGACTTTTTTTTCTTTTTTTAATATGGACATAACAGTCATCCACAAACATGAACATGAACCTTTTCATGTATAAAGAGCAAAAAAGAAATCATGAACTTCTCACATATAATTTTAAGTGCACAGCAATTTTTATATGTAAGTTTGTGTGCGCAGAATTGCCTTGTTTCTCCTTTGTTCCCCTGGAGTTTTTCCCTGTCCTCTCCGAGCTGACCCCTTGTCAGACAATCAGGGAGGCTCCCCGTGGAGAAGACTTTTGCCCAGAGGTTATTGCTGCAGTGATTTGGGAACTCGGCACTGAGAAGTACCTTCTTGCTGAGCTGAGCCGGGTGTTAGAAGAGCAGCTCTGGCAAGCTCTCCTCTCCACCCCCAGCCCGGCTCCCTGTTGGCCAGGACTCTGACAGGTTGGAGCTTCGGAGGTGAGAAATCATCCCACCTCCTCCTGCTGAGAGCCTGGGGGAGGCTGCAGAGATGGCCCAGCCAGTAGAAGCTTTGGCTCTCCCACTTTCGTTCTCAAGGGAAAGTTTCTGTCCTTGATGGACCATAGGCCAGTCTCTTTCCAGGCCCCTCTCCCCCAGCATGGGGAGGAAGAATGAGCGTTTTCTGTTTCTCCCAGTGCTGGCAGCACGTGGCCAGTGCCCACATTGTGCTTTTGGCTATCGCCCTTTCAATTTGGTGCTCTGATTGTTTGACCAAAAATAAGAAAAGTGGGCTTTCTGGAGTGACCACAGTCCAGAGTGAGATTTAGGAAGAGATTATTCCCTTTAAGCCAACCAAGACCTTATATTGGTTCACGTTACGGTGAGTGGAGACAATGGACTGAGGAAAGTTATTTTTCTTCATGAAAAGAGAGAGAGACAGAGACAGAGACAAAGAGAGAGGCAGAAGTGGAGAGACAGAGACAGCATCCAGATCAAGGGGATACAGAGACACAGAGACAGAAAAGCAAACCATGGTCATCTCCTAGACTAGTAGGAACATAGTCTAGTCTAGCAAGAGATTAAGAAGAAAAGCTACTGAAGCTAAGTATTACTGTTAATTTTTATTTTTTAAAAAGCTTTTTATTTACAAAACATATGCATGGGTAATTTTTCAGCATTGACAATTGCTAAACCTCCCCTCCTTCCCCCCCACTCCCTCCCCTAAATGGCAGGCAGTCCAATACATTTAAAATGTTAAAATATATGTTAAATCCAATATATGTATACATTAAATATTACTCTTATAATCCTAAGGCAGTACTGTGATAACCAGTGGGCTTACTTCTTAAGGTGAAAAATCCCCTCAGACTCTATTGATATTTAAGGGACAACAATGCAATTTTAGACCTGATAGCCCTATAGGAAGTGAGACACAATAGTCTGGGAGCTGCTGGTAAAACCACATGCAAATATCACTATTTATTTGTATAGCCCTTTGGAAGAGGGAGAAAGAACATCTGTCTTCTACAAATGACAAGGGGCTCCAGAGAGGAATGGGAAGAATGTCAGTCAAAAGCCCTGGGGGTACGAGGGAAATCTAGTTCCTGGCTAAAAGCAAAAATAACCTATTTATAAAAATAATATATAAATATATTAACTTTCTGCTGCTAGGGAAGCTGATTCCCCTATAGGGTGATTATGTATTGAATGTATAGATATCAACTTTGATACAGTGGAAAGAGAATTGCTCTGGAACTGGAGGACCTTCCATCTCTGATGCTTATTACCTGTGTCACTTAGCTTCAGTTTTTTACCTATAAAATAAAAGTTGGACTAGATTTTTATTTTTGTGTGTCATGGGTCCCTTTGTTCTAACATTCATGCCTACCAAAACAGGAAGAAAATATTTTTCTTTTGTTTTGAGAAGGATAAATAGTGAAACCAATAGATCCCTTCTTAGAATAATGTTTTTAAATGTACATAACAAAATATAGAGAATTACAAAAGAAAATAATTAAGTTGAAATAGTTATCAAAATAGAGATATTTTTTAAACTCATGTTTATGAAGCTCTGATTAAGAATACACAACTAAATGCTAATATCTTTTCTAGTTCCTATCCATACTAACACCAACATCAAACTGTTCTGGCTTATTGCTGCCATTTGATTAAGGCTTAAAGGTGACATTGGATTCATTAAATGGAAGTTGGAGTTGAAGCAAAGTTTTCCTAAGTATAATGGGGACCCAAGGCATGAGATTTGATAGGATAGAGTAGTAGGCTCAGTAAGAATATTGATACTTCTCACAAATGGACAAAACCAAGGCTTGAGAGAAGCTGTTTTGAGAAGCTAAGAGAGATGCAGTATCTCCTGGGCCTGGATATCACATTATTATGGGCGAGCCTAAATGGTTGATATGAACTAACAGACAGGACCAGGCCCTGGTCACACTTCCCTTTAACCTAATATATTCAAAACATTCAAAGAACTATAAAACATTTTTTAGCATGGCTGTCTGACCCCTATGGAAGATATATGGCCATCAGAGCAGACCAGTGTTACCCAGGATGGACAGGTATGAACAGGTTGAAATATGGATCAGCGGTAGTACCTACATTGAGCAGATGACAAATTAATTGAAATACATGCAGAAACTGAGATTCATGAGATGTTCGTGACTTTCCCAAAGTCACTTAGTTAATAAGCATCAGAGTAACTCAGCTCTCCAGACTCAGTCATCTAGTGGTTTGTGGTTTGTTTGTTTATGTTTAATTTTTACCTTGTAAAATTATGCTTCTCAAAGATGAGGCTCTAGTAAGAGTGATATTTGAGTCACTGGGAGGTAAAGATGAAGAAGAAGGACTTATGAAGAGTGGTTCTTTAGTTGGGAACTGTGCCCAAAGGGCTGTCAAACTGTATACCCTTTGATCCAGCAGTGTTACTACTGGGCTTATACCCCAAAGAGATCTTAAAGAAGGGAAAGGGACCTGTATGTGCAAGAACGTTTGCAGCAGCTCTTTTTGTAGTGGCCAGAAACTGAAAACTGAGTGGATGCCCATCAGTTGGAGAATGGCTGAATAAATTGTGATATATGAATATTATGGAATATTATTGTTCTGTAAGAAATGACCAGCAGGATGATTTCAGAGAGGCCTGGAGAGACTTACATGAACTGATGCTGAGTGAAATGAGCAGAACCAGGAGATCATTATACACGGCAATAAGATTATATTATGATCAACTCTGATGGATGGGATTTAAACCATCAGTGAGGTGATTTGGACCAATTTGAATAGACTCATGATGGAGAGAGCCATCTTAATACAGAGAGAGAACTATGGGACTGGATATGGACCACAACGTAGAATTTTCACCTTTGTTGTTGCTTGCTTGCTTTTTTCTTTCTTTCTAATTTTTCCCCATTTAATCTGATTTTTCTTCTGCAGCATGATAAATGTAGAAATATGTTTAGAAAAACTGCACATTTAACCTGTATTGTATTACTTACTGTCTAAGGGAAGGGATGGGAGGAAGAAAGGGGAAAAATTTGGAACACAAAGTTTTAAAGGGTGAATGCTGAAAATTATCTTTGCATATGTTTTGAAAAATAAAAAGCTATTTAAAAAAAGAGTTGCTCTTGTACCAAGAGAACATTGTACACAATAACAACAAGATTGTGTGATGATCAATTGTGATGGACTCAGCTTTTCTCAATGATGGAGTGATTGAAGACAATTCCAATAGACTTTTTTGATGGAAAGTGCCATCTGCTTATAGAGAAAGAATTAGGGAGACTGATGAATTTGAATCAAAGCATAGTATTTTCACCTTTTTGTTGATGTTTGGTTGCTTGCTTGGGTTTTTTTTCTTTCTCATGTTTTTTTTTTTCCTTTTTGATCTTATTTTTCTTGCATAACATGACAAATATGGAAAAACACTTAAAAGAATTGTACATGTTTAACCTATATGGGATTGCTTGCTGTCTTGGGAAAGGGGATGATGAGGAAGGGAGGGAAAAAAGTTTGGAAAGTTTTGCAAAGATGGATATTGAAGACTATCTTTACATGTGTTTAGAAAAATAAAATACTATTAAAAAAATAAAATAAAAAAGAGTTGTTCCTTCCAAGTTGTTTTCCCCCATTAGAATACACATTTTCTGAGGGCAGACACTGTCTTGTTTTCTTGTATTTATATCCCTAGTACTTAGCACAATGCCTGGAACATAGTATACACTTAATAAACACCTTTTCCCAGTGGAATTGTGGGGAAGGAGCCCTTATCTCTGCAGCTGGCAAAGAATAGCACAAAACAAAGGACTATATAAACTTTTATAAAATCCTAATGTGGGAATTGAAGGTGACCAAATGAATGAATATATAAATGAAACCCCATTTGTTAATCACTTACTATGTGCCAAGGATTGTGGAATTCAAAAGTAAGATAATCCCTGCTTTCAAGGAGCCTAGGAAGAGACAATAAAGGAATAACTGCCAGTGTAGGCATATTTTACTTTACAAAGATGAAACCCAGAATTAGTAGGGAGCTGTTACTAGGAGTAGGAGAGAGAGCATTTAGCAGTCATTAGTGAATTCAGGTGGCCAGACCCAGATCCCACGGTATGGAGAGAAATGGTAGATGAGAATTTTGAACCAAGCTCAGTATCCTGAGGAAAGCAGTCAGGATGGTGAAGATGTAGATTATGCTATAATCCAAAAGAAACTATGGAAAGTGAGAGAAGTGCTATAAGCCTGGAAAAAGGCAGATGCTGTCCCAATTTCCAAAAAAGAGGAAAGATAGTAGAATATTCATATTAGAAGTGAATCTGACTTCCACTCCTATTAAAACTCTAGATTTTTTTTTAAGTAGCAGTTTCTGAGCATCTAAAGAAGGAAGTGTTGATCAGAGGAACATCATGAATATGGCTCAAGAGATATGATGTATTTAGTACTTTACAGATCTTAAAGTACTGTGCAAATAGCCATTTTAATTATGGTTTTATCAAGGACAGATAATAAGACTAACCCAATTTCCTTTTTTGATGGGGTTACCAGGCTGGTAGACCAGGGAATTGCCATAGATATATTTGACTTGGAAAAGGTTTTCACATTATTCTGGTGGATAAGAGGGAGAGATGTGGATTTGAGAAAAGTAACTGTGATCAGTTCTGGATACCAGAAACAACAATAAAAAGGTTTCAGTATCCCGAGGAAAGCAGTCAGGATGGCGAAGATGTAGATTATGCTATAAAGATTGATCAAAGGAACTGGGAACATTTATTCAGAAGGAGAGAAGATTTAGAGGAGCATGATAACTTTCTTCTAGTCTTTGAATGACTGTCATGTGAAAGATGAATTAGACTCCTTCTGCTTAATCATAGTGAACAAAACTAGATATATTGAGTATAAGTTGCAAAGATCTCAGCTCAATGAAAGAAAAAACTTTCTAACCATTAGAACAATCTGAAATACAATGGATCACCTCAGGAAACAAATGTAGGTTTCTTGTCTCTCTTAAGGTCTTTTAAGTAAAGATTGAATGATCCCTTGTCGGGATGCTGTCGAAGGCATTCTTGTTCAAATTGGGGTTGAGGGTTTTCTTAAATTTTTTTCTACTCACCATCCTTTTTGCCCAAGAAATATTTACATGATCCTGGATATATCGACATATAAAATAGGTATACAAATCAAACATTTACTGAAAATAAATCATAATTTTGCAACTCCCACATTCAGTTATGAGACCCCCATGTAAGGTCACGACCCACAGTTTAGGAAGCTGGAGACTACACAATCATTGAGGTCCCTTTTTACTTACTGATTTTGATTCTGAACTTCTGTGATTCTGTGAGATCACCTAGTCTAACATTCTTACTTGATAGAGGAAGAAACCAAGGCCTAGAAACACTTCCAAATACATAGAAACAAAACTACAAACCAGGGCCCCTGACACCAGAGCCAATGGGCTTTCTATTACCATAATCAAATAACCAGCTAACCCTTCAGTCTGTCCTTTTGGGTTTGGGAAATCTCTGATCAGAGCCACTTATTTTGTATGGCACCAGAAAATAGGACAAGGATGGGAAAGAGAGGAAGGAAGAAAGGAAGGAAAGAGAGGAAGGAAGGAAGGAAGGAAGGAAGAAAGGAAGGAAAGAGAGGAAGGAAGGAAGGAAGGAAGGAAGGAAGGAAGGAAGGAAGGAAGGAAGGAAGGAAGGAAGGAAGGAAGGAAGGAAGGAAGGAAGGAAGGAAGGAAGGAAGGAAGGAAGGAAGGAAGGAAGGAAGGAAGGAAGGAAGGAAGAAAAAAAGCATTTATTAAGCACTTCTAGTGCCAAGCACAGACTAGGACCAATGGAAACTAGGCTAAAGGGAGACATACTTTTGCTCAATACAGCATAACAATTTCCTATCAAAGGAGCCAGCAATAAAATAATGACATCTTGACCTTCCCTAGTTGGGGAGTGAATATTTTCAGAGATAACAAGACACTGAATGATCCCCTATTGGGAATACTATAGAAGAGATTCCTAAAGCAGGCAGAGAGGTAAATTAGACCCCCTAAGGTTTCTTCCAGCTCTGAGATTTTAGGATTCCATAACATTATCTACTAGGGGAAAATCACAGTATTAGCTGACAGCAGTATTTTGTATTTGAACATAGGACTCTGGAAAACTGTAAAACCTTCCAGATCCAAAGGAATAAAGTTATAATGATAGAATGACAGCAAGGTTAACGCTGGGGGATCAGAGGACTTTACCTTGTGTTGTCTTAATTGACTGGACTAACTTCTATTCAACTTATGGGCAATGTCAACTTTGGAAATAAAGCCACCCTGAGTATTTGACCACCACCCTAGTTCTGGATTTCATCATCTCTTGCTGGATTCTGATCTCCTTACCTACACAGAGCTGCCAAAGAAAGGTTCCGGGAGCACAGGTCTGACCATGTTACTCCCCTATTCAATAAACTGCAGAAAGTCCTTTTTAATCCCTGGCTCTGATCTAACTTTCCAGTTTTATTACATGGATCTGTGTCCAATTCTCTCTCAACCAGGGAAATTCTGCCCACTGGGTATATATATGTACCTACATTTATAAATTCATGAGAGACACAATCTTTAGGGAAAG
>NC_133617.1:393696871-393834371 GCF_048593235.1 Sminthopsis crassicaudata
GCTCTCCAGAATGTTTGGTTGGTCACAACTGCACCAACAATGTATCAGTGTCCCACTTTTCCCATATCCACTCCAACATTTATCATTATCTTTTCCTGTCATTTTACACAAAATTATGTGTGTATTATGCATGTATTACACATGCCTGTATGATATATTATATGATATACATAATATAGTAATAGTAATAACTGACATTTATCACTTTAAGGTGTTTTGCAGTCATTATTTCATTTTATTTTTACAATAACTCTGCGAAGTAGGTGTTATTATTATCGCCCCCATTTTCTAGATGAGAGAATCGTGACTCAAACAGGTTGATTTACCCAGGATGGGGAAGTGCCTTAAGGAGATTTTGAAACCAGACCTCTGTGACTCCAGGTCTATACTCGAGACGTTCTGCCATGCTCAGACCTAGACTAACTAGATGATGACCCTTAACTCCTTAGACTTTTGCTCTCCTCATCTCTAAAATGGGAATAATTCTTACACCTAGAGCAGTTATCCCGTGCACTTTGCCTCTGTGCTGCTTAAGCATTTCTACGGTGTTTGTGTGACACAGGAGTGTTCTATTCTCTGTGTCTGTCCCTGGCAGTGTACATGCATTTGTGTGTAAAAGTGGTCTGGATCGTGTGACTCTGCTGTATAAATGTGTCTGTGTGGGTCAAATGTGTGGGTGCGTATGTGTCCGTGTGTGTCTCTGTGTTTGTCTCTGTGTCCGTGTGTGTGTGTCCGTGTGTGTGTGTCCGTATGTGTGTCCGTGTGAATGTGTGTGTCTCTGTGTGTGTCTCTGTGTCCGTGTGTGTGTGTGTCCGTGTGAATGTGTGTGTCTCTGTGTGTGTCCGTGTGTCTGTGTCCGTGTGTGTGTGTCTCTGTGTGTGTCTGTGTGTCTCTGTGTCCGTGTGTATGTGTGTCCATGTGTATGTGTCTCTGTGTGTGTCCGTGTGTCTCTGTGTCCGTGTGTATGTGTGTCCGTGTGTGTGTGTGTCTCTGTGTGTGTCCGTGTGTCTCTGTGTCCGTGTGTATGTGTGTCTGTGTGTATGTGTGTCCGTGTGTGTGTGTCTCTGTGTGTGTCCGTGTGTCTCTGTGTGTGTCTGTGTGTGTGTGTCTCTGTATGTGTCCGTGTGTCTCTGTGTCCGTGTGTATGTGTGTCCGTGTGTGTGTCTCTGTGTGTGTCCGTGTGTCTCTGTGTCCGTGTGTATGTGTGTCCGTGTGTGTGTGTCCGTGTGTCTGTGTCCGTGTGTCCGTGTGTGTGTCCGTGTGTATGTGTGTCCGTGTGTGTGTGCCCGTGTGTCTGTGTCCGTGTGTGTGTCCGTGTGTGTGTCCGTGTGTGTGTCCGTGTGTATGTGTGTCCGTGTGTGTCTGTCCGTGTGTCCGTATGTCTCTGTGTCCGTGTGTATGTGTGTCCGTGTGTGTGTCTCTGTGTGTGTCCGTGTGTCTCTGTGTGTGTCCGTGTGTGTGTGTCTGTATGTGTCCGTGTGTCTCTGTGTCCGTGTGTCTGTGTGTCCGTGTGTGTGTGTCTCTGTGTGTGTCCGTGTGTCTCTGTGTCCGTGTGTGTGTCCGTGTGTCTCTGTGTCCGTGTGTATGTGTGTCCGTGTGTGTGTCTGTCCGTGTGTCCATGTGTCCGTGTGTCTCCATGTGTGTGTCCGTGTGTACGTGTGTCCGTGTGTGTGTCTGTCCGTGTGTCCATGTGTCCGTGTGTCTCCATGTGTGTGTCCGTGTGTATGTGTGTCCGTGTGTGTGTCTGTCCGTGTGTCCGTATGTCTCTGTGTCCGTGTGTGTGTGTCCGTGTGTCTCTGTGTCCGTGTGTATGTGTGTCCGTGTGTGTGTGTACGTGTGTCTCTGTGTCCGTGTGTATGTGTGTCCGTGTGTCTCTGTGTCCGTGTGTATGTGTGTCCGTGTGTCTCTGTGTCCGTGTGTGTGTGTCCGTGTGTATGTGTGTCCGTGTGTCTCTGTGTCCGTGTGTGTGTCCGTGTGTCTCTATGTCCGTGTGTCTCCATGTGTGTGTCCGTGTGTATGTGTGTCCGTGTGTGTGTCTGTCCGTGTGTCCCTGTGTCCGTGTGTGTGTCCGTATGTCTCTGTGTCCGTGTGTGTGTGTGTGTGTGTGTCGGGCTCCGCTCTGGTCTCCGCCGCCCCTCAGGGACACAATTAACGCCTCGCTCTCAGGGGAGCGTGCAGTGGTACCCAAACCTCCCCTGTCACCCAGCGTCAGCTGCCAATGGAAATTACCCAGGAGCTAATGAGACAACAGTAGCCACCGCCTAATCCGCTGCTGCTTCTGCAGAACCTGTTATTAAGCACAGAGGGCACTGGGAGGGAGAGAAGCAGGACGCAGGACGTAGGGCCGGGGCTGCTCTGGCTGCCTGACTCGGCCGGCCCCGCGCCAGCTCGGGCTCAGTCTGTCTGGTCCTCCTCGCGCCCTCCTCCAGCCCGCCCCCCTCCGCCCCCGGGGCAGCGCAGATCCAGGGGTGAGCCGCGGGCTGTCCGCGCCGTACGCGCCCGCGCGCCGGCTTTCCGCCTCTCTCTCCAGCTGGGACTGCGGAACGGTCCCCGCTCGCTCCCGATCGCCTTGCGGAGCGGAGCCGAGCCGCGTCTGCGGGCAGCGAGGAGACTCTCGCAGGCTCCGGGGAACGCCCGGCTGACGAGGGCCGGGTCTGCGCTCCTGGGAACTCTCCTTCCAGGTAGGGGTCGGGAGCGGATCGGAGCTGGGAGCGCCCGTACAGCCTTCTCCGCAGGCTTGTTCCCCCGTGCGGCTGGCTCCCGGCCGCCCAGGCTAGAGGAAGGGAGGCGGAAAACTGGGCTGGCTGGGAGCTTGTTCCCGGTGTACTTAAGGCCCGGGGATGAGAGATCCAGGGCAAAGTGTGAAGGATGCCGGGCAAAGGAGCTGTTTGGGGCAGAGGATGCGATCTGGGGGTGCAGGACCGAAGTGACAGGGTCCTCCTATCTGTCAGCTGCCAGGTTGTCACGGAGGGACGAGGGCTCTGCAGGGCCAAGGCTTGGGGGGCTCTCGGAGGAGGACCCCGTCTGTCGGACCAGAGAGCTCGGCTAGGCAGGGCTAGGCTAGGCAGGGATGATGGAAGGAAGAGGCTCCTTCCTCAGTCTGCCCCTCGGCGGTGAGGTGGGAAGGGGCAGAAGGAGAGGCACAGAAGAATTGGGAGGTCAGTGGCCACCTCCTCCCTCACCTCCCCCTTGAAGACCCTCCAGTCCTGTCCTTGGGGGCCTGGTGGAATTCTGTAAAGGAAGGGGGGATATGGCTGGAGAGTTTGGGGGCGGGAAGGAGAAAGAAGAATGAGGTGGGAAGAAGGGAGACATCAAGAAAGGGAGGTCAACACTGCTGCCATTGGCCTTCCCAGTCATTTTGACCTTAATCCAATTTTTGATCACTGCTCTTCTAAAAAGAGAGGGAAGACTTCGGCAAGGACAGAGCAAAAGTCGGAGGGCTGCTTATGTGCATATGTAAATAGCCATTTGTGCCTATGTTTGTGAGACTGAACATTTGTATATTTGTAAGCTGTGTCTACCTGAGTGTCTCTGAAAGTGTGTGTCTGTGAACATATTTGTGCCTAATTGTGCCACACACTTATCCATGAATACCCAGGAGTGTGTGCGAAGGGCCCCACACTTGCTTGCAGACAGCCCAATCTGTGGACAGAGGCAGCCTGGCTGCACAAAGCTCTCGTCCCTCTGCGACCCTCTGACAGCAGACCAGACAGGAGGAACCCCTCTGTGTGTGTGTCTGTCCTTATGCACATCTGTCTGTACGTCTACACCCATGAGCACCTATCTTTGTTTATCAGTGCATCAGCGTGAAATTGTGTCTGTATTTGTGCAGTGTTTGTGTATGTGTGTGTGAGTGCTTGTATACACCCTATCAAACCAAAACAGCACCAGGAGGCAGTGTGCTTTGCAGACAGATGGAAAAATACCCATCTTGTTGAAGCTGAGAAAGGCATCCAGCCTCTCTATTTAGGCAGAAAGTAAGAAGGAATGGGACCCTCCCACCCTTTCTAGCACCTTTCCCTCCCCTTACAGGGGACCTGGAAGGATTTCCAGGCCTCACATGGTTAAAGCCAAAGCTGCTGGCTCCCCTATACTCATCCCGTGCCAGGCAAGAGGGCACTGGGCCCAATTGCTCTCCCTTCACCCGCCTCACACACTTGCTTAAGCTAAAAATAAAAATTTCAACCAGGCCTAAGAGGGCAGACACGCTTACCCCCTTCTCTTTACATCTGAACCAGGATTATCTCAGATCCTGGAAATAGTACAATCAAATTGCCTTACATCCCCCCCCAAATCCCTTGTCCTACTGCCTTTTAGACACTCTCTACGCCAGACCCCCCAACATCCTACCATGCTCCCCTTTCAGCCCCTAAAACCCAGATATTACATCTCCTAAGGACTGCTCCCCTCTGTCTAAAATCTTAACATCCTTTCCCCCAAATCTTGTCTTTGAATATCTTTGTCCTTTGGTCCCCAAAATCCTAACCCTTTGTACCTAATACTTGACCTTCTTTCCTCTCAGATCCCACTATCCAGCCCCTCAAAATCTTGCCCCCCCAATTCTGTTTGTCATGTTTGTCCTAATATCCCGCCCTCTAAATTATACCGGTTCTCTCTGTTCCCCAAAGGCTGATTTGCTGCCTCCACTTCTCAATATTCTGCCTGCCCTGCCTTCCAAATCCGATCTTTATCTTCTGTAGAATCATGACTGCAGAAAGTCCCCGAGGACCTGGAGTCCAGAGCAAGGTGGGAGCCTCCAGGCCCCAGCACTCTGCTGCTATGCAGTGATGGAGTCACTGGGGGTGAGGGCCAAGAACTAAGCTCAGAGGGGGTAGGACAAATTCTCCCTAGGGAGCCAGCCTGGTTGGTCCTCCCCAAGGGACTGGGCCAAAGCTCCTACTCCCCTGGGGGCTTTGACCATAGATACTACTCTCTCCACCGGAGAAGATCCAAGTTACCTCAGCACCTCGTCCCTCACTGGGGACCTTCTTTTGTTTCCATTCTCTGTAACATTCAGTAACTACTTCCTGGACACCAGCTCCATACCTGCCATGTTTCCCTTACCCCCAGCTACCTTTTGGTAGAACAATCCAACAAACAGTTCTGCACCAAGTCTCCATCCCCCAGCATTAACCCCAGGCCAACCTGGTATAGAACTAATTGGGGATTAGGTATCAGGAGCCATCAAGTCAACATATAACCTTAAGCTTGAACAAGCCCTTTTTGGATCTCAGTGATGGCATATTTTAAGATTAGGTAAAGTTGGTCAAAAATGCAAAGGTTCTTAAACTTGTTAGTGTCTTGGACCCCTCTGGGAGGATGGTGAATGTGCTCAGGATGATTTTTAAATGCATAAAGAACAGGGAATTCCCAAAGTCTCAGTACAGCAGTAAGATTTAATAGTATTAAGACTTTTGGAACACCTATCCACAACATTACAAAGGAAACCAATTATATTGAAATAAAGATGTAACTTATTTTTCCCAATCCTAATCCCAGAGTCCCTGAAATCAATCTAAGGACCTCATGTTAAGAACTTTCAGTCTACTTTATCCTTAAATTATCTTCCAGCTATAATAATCATATTTTAAAAAATGTATTACTATCTTGCTTTATCTTAATTTCAGAATATCTCCTCCTCCCATCCTTTGTCACAAAGAATTAAAAGTAAGACAGAGACAGGTAGAAATAGTAACAGCAGTTATAGAATAAGAATATTCTATATCATGAGTTCCACTCATACCAATTTTGTAAGATGAATGATGGTAAAAGCAATAATAACATTAATATTATAATAATAGCTATCACTTATATAATATTTTAAGGTTTATCTGTCTCTGTGGAAATCTCATTTGATCCTATTGTTGGTCAGTCATTTTTCAGTTGTTTCAGTTCTGTTACCCCATTTGGGGTTTTCCTAGCAGATGCTAGAGTTGTTTGCCATTTCCTTCTCCAGATCACTTTATAGATGGAGAAACTGAGACAATAGAGTTAAAGTTCTTGCCCAGGGTCACAAAGGTAATAAGTGTCTGAGGCCAGATTTGAACTCTGGAAGGTGAGTCTTCAGGGTCTAGTGCTCTGTCCACTCTAACAGTACCTAACTGCCCTGGGAGGTAGGTGCCATTATTATTCCTATTTTACAGATAAGATAATTGAGTTTAAGGTTAAGTGACTCAGTTATAAAGATCAAATTTGAATTCAGGTCTTCCTGCTGCTAAGTCCAACACTCTGTCCACTGCACTACCTAGCTGTCCTATTTTCATTCCCATTTTCCTACAGGATGATCTTGAAGCTCAGGAAGCTGATGGGACATAACCACTCAAACAGGTCACCTGGTTCCCTGCCTAAGGCTCTCTCTCTACTACCTACTTTTTAAAAATGCAGAACCTGTGTAGTTCAAGAAGGAAGGTTGGGGCTTGGCAATCCTTCCTTCCTTCCTTCACTTCCTAGTTGATTGAGAAGCAGGCCCTAACAGGACTAGGGGTCACTCCCTCCTAAGTGGTCATTCCAAGCCAAGGCTGGAGCTGGGGTGAGAGGCCGTACATCCCTGATTTCCAGGAGCATCTGAAACCTTCATGATTGCATCTAGCCAACTTGTATAAAAGGCCATAGCCCCTGAATGGCCACACGTAACTTGCTTCCTTCTTCCTATCCCTGAAACAACCCACAGTCCATTTCTTTATTTTATTTCTTCCTCTAATAGGAGCTGCAAAACGCAATCTTAACCCTCACCCTACTCCTGACTGTCAATCTAGAACTGAAAATTATAGAACTATAGACCCTACTAAAATAACTTTTAAAAGGGCATAAATGAGGACTGTGGAAACAGAGTATGGAACACAATGTAGCATTTTCACTCTCTCTTGTTACTTGCTTGCATTTTGTTTTCTTTCCCAGGTTTTCTTTTTCTTCCTTCTTAATCTGATTTTTTTTGTGCAACAAGATAACTGTATAAATATGTAAACATATATTGAAATTAACATGTATTCTAACATATATTGGACTACCTGCCATCTAGACGATGGGGTGAGGGGAAGGAGGTGATAATTTGGAACAAAGGTTTTGCAAGGGTCAGTGCTGTAAAATTGCCTGTGCATATGTTTTGTAAATAAAAAGCTTTAATAAAAATAAAAGGGCACAAACATGAAATGTGTAGGTGGAGACTATAGCACATAAAATGTCAAACCTTAAAGGGGCCTGAAGAATATAGAGTATAAGAGCTAGGAGGAATGCTAGGAACAATTCTAGTCAAATCTGCTCATTTTACAGAGAAGGAAACTGAGACCTAGAGAGAAGAGGTAACATGTTTGGCATTACAAAGCAAATTTATGGCAGAGCTGAGATAGAATCCAGCTTTCCTAATTATATATTATTTCCACTAGCAGCTAGGTGGCATAGTGGATAGAGCATTAGACTCGGAATCAAAAAGAAATGAATTCAAATCCTTAATTATATATATATAAACTTGGGCAACTCACTTCACTGCAGTCTCCCTCAGTTTCCCCATCTGTAAAATGGGAGTAATAATAGCACCCACCTTCCAAGATAGTTGTGAGAATCGAATGAGATATCTATAAAGCATTTTGCAGATTTTAAAGTGCTAATATAAAGGCTATTACTACCTGCCCAGCTGTTTTCCTACCGATGACCCTAAGTCCATCCCAACCCAGATTCAGAGCCTGTTTTCTTCTCCCTCCCCCTTCCAGGGCCTAGGGGCATGAACCCCTTGTCTAACCCTGATCCCACTCTGTTCTGCTTCTGCTTCAGCTCAGTCTTTTTTGCTGTTGGAACCTGATTCAGTCAGTGATTCAAATCACAGTCAAATCACAATCAAATCAAGTTTGATTTACCAGATTCAGGTTTTGAGTGTGAAATTTTTCTGACCAGCCCATGCAAAGTGGCCCCAGGGGCACTCGAGGCAGAAAGCCAAATGAATAAATCACGTTTGTTCAGGGCGAGGGTATACCAAGATTGTGACATGGCCCACTTTTAATTAGCAAGGGGAGGGGGGCAATGAATGGGAGGAAGAGGAGGGCAGGAAGACTATTAAACCCCAGGATTTTTTTGTTTAGCTGGAAGGCCCTTTAGGGGGTGCAAGGAGGCTTGGTTTGGGAATGAGGGAACCTTGATTCAGCTCCTGGATCCAGCACTTATTATCTCTGACTCCGGGTAAGTCAGTCCCCTTCCTCCTGGGCAGCTCCTCTTTTGACCATTGTCACCACCACGCTGAGACCAGCTCTCATTCCTGTTTGGCCCAGGGTCTCCTTATCCACTGCCAAAGCCCATCTTGGGACCACATGGTTCCCTGGAGATGTCCTGGGACCAGGCAGGTTTTCTTGAAGGGGAGGGTGCCATGGGCCTGGATTTCCTTCTCTGGCTCTTCAAACTCCCTTTCTAAGTCCAAGCCTGAAATTGCTATGAACCATCAATCAATCAATCGTGCTGTAAGTGGGGTTTTCACTTTTCAATACAAGACAAACTCACAGCTTTGTAAAGAGGTATGATTGACACCTGGAATGTTTTTTGGCCAGGATCAGTGAGGACCCAGGATGATGCTTGAGTGTGCCCAAAATATGTTAAAATGAGATTTAGCCAAGATTACATTGTTGTTCAATCATTTCAGTCCTGTCGACTCTTCATGACTCTGGGATTTTCTTGGCAGAGATACTGATTGGCATAGTTTGCCATGTCCTTCTCCAGCTCATTTTACAGATAAGGAAACTGAGGAAAACGGGATTAAGGTTCTTGTCTAGGGTCACACAGCTAATAGTCAGCCTGAGGGAGCACTTCATCTTAGAAATAGGAAAATGAAGAGGTTAAATGATTTGTCAAATGTCATTCATTGAGTAGGTGGGGATTTGAACTCAGGTATTTCAGGTCTCCTGACACCAGATCTAGCACCCCTTTTAAGACTCCATGGGCTCTGATTTCAGATCTATAGTTGTTGGTGCTGTTTCACAAAAGTTAAGAATTCTTGGGACACTTGGAGATTTTCGGTAGATTTAAATTATTTAGGGTCAAAAAAAGATAAATTACTTAATATCCCTACGTCCCCTAAGCTAGGGCAATGGGCAGTGGATTAGAGGTGTTTTCAGTAGCCCCATGATTGATTTGACCAGGGTGTGGTCTCTTTGTCCTAGACAGAACTAGAATGGAGAGGGACTGAAGAGAGGATAGGAAGGAGGGGCTCTTCTTGGCCACAGACTGAATATGTGGAGCCCAGGGGGATTCGAGATCCCATCTTGTCACCCAGGCAGGGGCTGAGAGGTCATGGTGACCCTGCCCTATGAGATGCTGAAGATGGACATAGGGGAATGAGGAGGAGAACAGCAGTCAGATCACTCAGATTGTCAATCGAATGTCCAGCCAAGTACTTTTGTAAAGTGGGTTACATACTCCTGCTGTACTCCCTAATCAAGGTGGCCTTCCTTAGAGAGGGAACGACCTGTGTGCTCTTTTACTGTATGGACTCACAGTCATGGGTCACTTGAGCCATTCATGATCTCCCTCAGAGGTTCATGTGAGTGGAGGAAGCTGGACAGGGCTGAGGGTAAGTCTGGGCCAGGGCTGGTTCATTATTAGTTTGGGGTTGAATTAGTGATCAGTATAGAGCTGCAATTCAGCGTCAATCTGGCTTAGGAATTAATAGTTATTTCAGTTTTATACTGAACTTTACAATACTCAAAACCATTCCACTGAAGGAATCGTCAGGCATTTACTATTTCACAAATGACTGAGGAACAGAGAGGGCAAGTGTGCAAAGTTAAGGGGATTCACCAGGTTGGATTCAGCAGTCCAGAGTTCTGACTACTAAACCTACTTAATCTTCACTCCAGAAGAAGCCTCAAAGATAATAAGGCAATGGTCACTGGTGGTCTTCTCTAACCTATTCTGCAGAGAATATGCAGGCTCTCCTTTATGGAATCAAAGAATGCCAATGCTAGGAAAAACCTTTGGGGTTCTCACATTTTACACAGGGGCACATAGGAGATTTCTTCCAGTCCTGGTAAATCCCATGCTTAAGTATAAACCAGTGGGGTTCAGATCCCTTGGTTTGCCTGGGGAGTCGAGGATGCAGACCTCCCCCTTCCCCTCTAAGAGCTTTGCTAGTCCTGCTATTCTCATGCCCTGGCAACTCTCGAATTTGTTAACCAAAAGCTCCAGCTGGTCTCTGGATTCAACACCACAGCAGAAGGCAAAGGGAAGTACATTCAAAGCCTCTCACCAAAAGACCTATTTGTCTCCTTTTTCTAGAAGACAGGTCAGATTTTAGAGGTCTTTGGGGGGAAGGGGATGAGGATGTTCTAGAATGCTGAAGTCTGGTTCTTATGAGGACTCTAGAAACTCGAGAGCCTGTCTAAGGCATTAGGGGAGGAGAAGTCTGTTCAATAAGCCCGATCATTTTATTGTTTCTTATCCCCAAGAAGGACTCCGCCTTGTTCCAGACTCTCAGTCCCACTCTGGGCAAAGTTCTTTCCAATGTCTAACCTTAATCCTTCCTGCTATAACAGACCCCATTAATCCACAGATCTTTATTGAACATGTGTGAAAGTGACCAATCAATAAACATTCACTAAGCACCTACTATGTGCCAAGTACTGTGTTAGGCACTGGGCATACAAATAGAATAGATGGATCGATCCCTACACCCAAGGAACTGACATACCCATGCTAGATGTTTTGGAAAATGCAGATAGATCAGAAATATTTCCCACATCCAAGATCTTAAAAATCTAATCAATAGATCTTTACTGAACATATGTAAAAACAATCAATCAACAACTATTTATTAAAGACCTACTATGTGCCAAGTACTGTGCTAGGCCCGTGAATATAATAAAGGGATTAATCCCTATACCCAAGCTTACACACCTATGCTAAATGTTTTGGAAAAGACAAAGATAGATCAGAAATATTTCCCATGGTCAAGGATCTTACAATTTAGTTAAGGAGACAAAGCATGGTTAATATTTTTCATCTGTGTATAAGTCAGCAAGGTACAGATAGGAGAAAGATGAGCTGGTGGTCAGAGAAAACTTCACAGTAGAGATAGTACCTGAGCTCAGATTGAAAAACAAAAGGGAATCTGGAAGGTATAGATGGGCAAAAAGTGTATTCCAGGCATGAGCCCCAGCATGTACAAACCTATGGAGGCAAAGCAGGGCAAGACGCATTTATTAAGCACTTATTGGTGCCATGAACTGTTCTCAGCTCTAGGTATTTATATAAAAGCATAAAGAAAGACAGGCCCTACCCTCAAAGAGCTTACCATCTAATGAGGGAAGATCACACACAACAGGGAACTAGAAAGGGGTGTGTGTGTGTGTGTGTGTGTGTGTGTTAGAGTAGAATCATTGCACATGTTTAACCTATTTTGGATTGCTTGATGTCTTGGGGAGGGGACAGGAGGAAAATGAGGGAGGAACATTTGGAACAAGATTTTGTAATCTTGTGATTACAGAGACAGGGACAGATACAGAGAGAGACAGAGAGGAAGAGGAGGAAAGAAGAGGAGGGGAGTGAGCTCAGGTAGAGAAGAGTTTAGAAAGAGGAGGAGGGCAGCTGGCTGCTTTGTAGGGTGACTCGGGCAGTGGTAATGACGGGAAACTGATGATACTTTTTGTGTGTGATTTCATTGATTTGGGGAGTTCCTTATAACACACTTATTATTGTACCAAAGCCGAGGAGCACCCTATCTGCAATTCATGGTCTTGGAATGTTTCCGGGACACTGAGAGTTTAAGTAACTTGGTGAATGTTTGTGGTTACAGGAACACACATTTTTAAGCTTAATCTGCATCGTTTTTACTTTCTTGAATCCAGAACCCGACAAAAGGATAACGGAGGCAGCGTTTGCCAGGGCTGTAAGTGTTCACGCCGAGCTCAGTAAGGAGCCTCCCAGCAATCTGAGCTGACTCTGAAAGGGGCCTCCCCTCGTTCTGCTGGGATGGGTGCTGAGTCTGCCCCGGCTCTGAGCCTCAGCCTCCCCGTCTGTAAGATAAGGATACTTTGTTCTAGGACTCTGCAGAGTGTTGTCAGGGTTCAGTCAGTGATGGGTGTTACGGGGCGCTGACAAGTGAAAAGGGATGGTAATAAAGCCCCAGCTGTATCAGATACGACTTCTGTCTCTCCTCTCTCGCGCACTCAGCAGGGGAGGGGCTGGTCTCTTTCCCAAGAGAACCGGGTCGCTGAGACGGACCGGCCGATGGACGCATGACGTCGGTCCCCGGCAGGACAAGGCTGCCGTCCCCCGGGTTGTCCCATTCTCCCAGAGAAGCACCTTCCCTCCTCGTCCCTAAATTCCTCCTTTTCTTCCTCTCCCGCCAGCCTGTTCCTGGAACCGCCAGCCCTCCAGGCGCCATGGAAGAGTGGGATGTGCCCCAGATGAAAAAAGAAGTAGAGAGTCTGAAATACCAGCTGGCTTTCAAGCGGGAAATGTCTTCCAAAACAATACCCGAGTGAGTGAGTCTTCCTAGGCTCTGCCATGTGCCCTCCGGTGAAGCTCCCTTCTTTTGCCCCCTCTCCCTCTCAAAAGTGGAGGGAGCGGCCATGGTCCGGAGAAGCGATGATATTTTCATGGTACCAGCTGTGGCCCAAATAGGCAAATTACATTCAAATTCTATGCAAATTAACCATTAAAAACAGCTGCCTCTGGCTCGGCCCTAGAGTCCCTAGAGCTCAGTTAATTTACCTAAGAGCCCTGGGGAGAAGGCGGGTCCCAGAAGTGCCAGTGAAGTGGGAGCCGGAGGTCCTTTAGGGGAACAGCCCTCCCCCTTGGGCACCTCCGTGTCTTACTCCCCCTTTCCTGGCTCTTCGGTTTAATCCAAGGTGAAATGATCCAGAAAATTATTTTGGCAAGCACTTATTAAGCACTTGCTCAGACAGCGAGTCTCAGCGCCGAGTGCCGGGGATACAAATATGAAACACCCCTGCCCCCGAGCAGCTTGAGGTGGGAAGGGGGCAGCACAACATGTTAGATGGGGGAGACTGACTTGGAAGAAGCCCGAGGAAGGAGCAGGTACATAGATGAGGGCTGTGACAAGAGGTTCAGTGATAAAAGGGCAGGTTTCTTCTTTGAGGATGTTTAGGAGTAGAATGGAGGGGGAGCTTTATTTTAATAGTATTTTTTTTTTGCACAAACTTGTGTTGCAAATTTTTCTCCCTCTCACACATTCCTCCCCCCCCAAGACACCCAGAAATCTGATATAGGTTAAATGCACAATTCTTCTAAACAAATTTCCATATTCATCACACTGTGCAAGAAAAAAATTTAATTTAAAAAAATGAGAGAAAAAAAAGCAAACAAACAACAAAAAGGGGAAATAGTATGCTTGATCCACATTCAGTCTCTTTATTCTCTCTCGGATGCAGATGAAACTTTCCATCACAAATCTATTGGAATTGCCTTCAATCATCTCATTGTTGAAAAGAGCCAAGTGAGGGGGCATCTTTTATGAGTGAAGGGTCATACCTTGGTTTGGGGTCATCTCTGTGATTTTTGGAGGCCAAGGATTAGGTGGTGAGAGCTGCTTGGACTCCCTGACTTCCCCTGCCACAGCATCTTCCTCTCCTTGGGGTATTACAGGTACCTGTAATCCAGGTATCCTGTCTACTGACCCAATACAGCATAACTCTGCTTCAATGTCTTCCTCCCACCCTTCAGCCCTAACCCCACCCTCAGCTCCTGGGATAGGGTTATTCAAGGTGAGAACTATCTAGCCTGGAAGACCTCTAAGGACCAATTCCTTCCTTTATCTCTCTCTAGCTGTAAATGTGGGAGAAGTGTGAGTTTTCTGGGAGGTTCCTCTGAGACCGGCCTGCTCCCCTTTTCTCCCCTTGCCTTCTGAATGGAAAAGGAGCTAGGGGCAGTCAGGTGATAGTGAATAGAGACAGAAGGACCCCACTTCATATTCAGCCTAAATTCTCACTAGCTCTGTGACTCAGGAATTACCTCAAAAAAGAAAAGGAACTAGATTACTCCCAAAGCTTAGAACTGATGTGGGACCAAAGAGCAAGGGACAAGGGTGATTAGGAGGACTGGAAGGAGGAAGACCACGGATTCATCTGTAGGCATCAGTTTTTGCATATATGCTGTAAGGCACAGCTGGGTATTTATTTGTATGACATTTGCATACACCAATGCATGTGCCATCTGTTCTCACTGATCTAGGCCCTAGTCCAAGAGGGCCTCAGATGGTGGGATGGAGATGGAATTGACAGGCTCAGGCTGGGGGTAAAAGTTGGCTCGACATATCCCCTTAGTTATGGAGTCATCCAGCTGGTCTCGGGCACTGATCTAGGGGTCCCGGGTGACCCCACTCAGCTCTCTGACTCTCCGGGGCCACACGCCAAGCTCAGGCCTGAGAGGCCTCCAATGGGAGCCCCTCTGGAATGGAGCTCACTTGAGGCCCAGCCTCTGAGCCTGCAGGAAAGCCCTGGAATTCCAAGGAGTTTGGCTCAATGCAGCTATGTTGTTTCTAATGTCATTAACACTTCCTATCACCTTCCTGTCCTCAAGGGATCAAGTCAGGTCCTTCTTGGCAGCTGATAAGGGGAAAACATTTTGGATTTGAATTTGAAGTCAGGAGCACTACATTCATTTCCTGTTCCTGCCAATCTCTTTTAGACTCTAGTTTCTTATCTGTAAAATGAGATTTGGCTCAATATCCTCTCAGGACCCATTATCCTTATGCTATAGAAAGAGGTATCCTCAGAAAAGTTAAGGCTGTTGATGTAAATCTAGATTTCAGTACCTGGGGGTTCCTTGGGCTTTTTCTACCATAGTTCTCTTTCTTTGTTCCTCTTCCTTTCTTTCTTTTGCTTTCTTCCTTTTTTCTTTCTCTTCTTTCCTTTAGTTTTCCTTCATTTTTTTCTTTCCTTCTCTTCTTTTTCTCTTCCTTTCCTTTCCTTCCTTTTTTCACACAGTGAAGAAGTGTTAAGTGTCTGAGGCCAGATTTGAACTCAGGTCCTCTTGACTTCAGGGCTACTGCTCTATCCACTTCACCACTTTGCTGCCCTGTTCTTTTCCTTCTTTCCTTCCTTTCTTCCCTCCCTCTTTTCTCTTTTTCTTCCTCTTCCTTTTCTTTTTCTTCCTTCCTTTCTTTTTTTCCTCTTCCTTCTTTCTTTCTTTTCCTTCCTTTTTCTGCAATCAGGATTAAGTGACTTGCCCAGGGTCACACAGCTAGTGTCTGACATGAAATTGGAACTTAGGTTCTCCATCTTTTGGTCCACTGCACCCCCTTCCACCACACTCCTGAAAAAGCAGAAGCAAGTTGGGCAGACTTCTGACAAAAATCATTAAGTCCCTAAAGTATTTGGAATCAATTCTGATAGCACATTATAAAATGGAGATGCAGCATGATATAAGAGAAAGCTGTGTTGCAGTCAGGAAAAGTTGGGTTCAAGTGCATTTAAAGATGAGATCGACTCAAAAGCTGAGTGATTTGACCACAGCCACAGTGATTTTTGTAAGCACAGGGCTCTGTCCAGCAAACACTGGCCTCCCTGGGACACTAACTCATTTCCCTCTTTCTGCAGACTGCTGAAGTGGATTGAAGATGGAATCCCCAATGACCCATTTCTGAACCCCGACCTGATGAAGAATAACCCTTGGGTGGAGAAAGGAAAATGCACCATCCTGTAGTGAGTGGCTCCAGCTGCCCCTCCCAGACCTGCCCAGGAGCAGCTGCTCCCAACCGGGACAGAGAATTCTTCCCCATCACTCCACCCCCTCCCACTGACTCAATCTCTTCTCTGGTTTTCAGTTAGGTCCATGCCGCACTAACGCAACCTCATAATCGCCTTGGCTTCTCATTTGTAAGGGGGAGAGGGAGGGAAAAGGAGGTAGGATTTCAAATCCTAAAGGACAGGGACAATGGAGAAATGAGGGTTTAGGGAAAGATTAACTGGGCCAGGGAAGAATCTGGGCAGCAGGGTGCCTATGGGGTATGGGGTCAGGACCACCATTTAAGTGACTATGGCAGGGTAGGAGAAAAGGGAGCAATTACTTCAGCTGGTCTTAGGGTTCTTGCTAATGGGGATTTCATTTAATGATGCTGATACTGGTGTAAAACCATTCAGACATTTTTTGGGGGGAGGGGTAAATGAACATCTTTTATAAAAAAAAAAAAAAAAAAAGACTTTTCAATGGTTTTCAATACTTTTGTATATTGTAGAATATACAATTTTACAGTCAACAGGCTGACCATGCAGGAAACTTAAGGTTTATACATAAATAAAAGCAAAGCAATACTTCACAAACTCTCAATGTTGCGGTTTATTCACTGGTTTATTTATTGCAAAGTGGTCAGGAGAAAACATGCCCAAACACTCAACCTAACCTCCCCACATTCTGTTTCTGTCTCTCACACACACACACACACACACACACACACACACACACACACACACACACACACACACACAGTGGGAGGGGGGTAGTCCGTCTCTCTGTGTGGATATGTGTCTTTCTCCCTCCTCAAGGAGGCACCCAAAACCTGAGAAGGAAGAACAGTTCTGGCCAGGGTCCAAGGGCTCAGAGTAAGTCTTTAATATAAAGGTTTCGCCGGACAGCATTGGAAACACCCTCGTTAAATCGAAACCACACGTCACTCTTCCCCACTGCTTTTCCCATACGCCTCTCCAATGAATCTTTTTCAGGTCCTTGGGTTTCTGTGGGGGGAAAGACAAAGGGACCGTGGGGTAAGGGAGACTGAGAAGGACCACCAGAGCCATAAGTGGAACAGTCAGTGATATCTCTGTCCCTCCTTGGATTAGGATGGGGCTGAGTTTTGTGACCTCTAAGATCCTCTAGGGAAATTATCTGCAATGGGATTTGGATTAAGCCAGGGGCTGAGAAGGTCCTGAATTCCAATGGCCAAGAAGCCATGAGGAATTCAATTATCCATCAAAATACCCACTTTGCAGTTTGCAGAGGAGTTTCACAGCTGTTCTCTTACAACCACCTGCTGAGGGATACCCCCATTTTATAGACAATAAGACTAGTAAGAAGTTACTAACTTCCAGGTCATGATGCCAGGAAATGGGAGGAGGATGTTAAGATATTTGGAGTAACTCCTTAAAGGCTCTGATGAGGACCGCCCCCTCCCCAGGTTGGACGTGATAGATATTGGAACCCTTGCTGGGGATAAAAGGTAGATGGAGGTCATTTTCTAAGCCTCAGGGGTAAAAAAAAGGGGATTCCTCAGATCCCAAATTTTAAGTGAAGAAGCTGGTGGCTTCCATCTCTGTGAGAGAGGGGAAGGGGAACAATATACAGTAAGATGATGGGGCCTACATAAGCCAATAGTCCATTTTAGAGGGCCTATGGAAACCATTAGCAATCCTTTCTCCTATTCCTGACTGTCTAGTCTGAACACTCTAAATTCTTTCTCTTTCAATGTGGTGACTTCTTCCTGTACATTAAAACAAAACAACACAAAACTCTCTCTGATCCCAATTTCTCCTCCTCCTCTTTGTTCAAAGGGAGACTTCTGCTCCTAGCAAATAAGAGCAATTTAGTAACGCTAGTGGTGAAAATCCTATTAACATTCATGGCTCCCATCTGACCTTCCCCACCTCCCTCCCTGACACCTACAGTTTCCTTCCTTCCCCCCCCACAGGAAGGGTCCCATTCTATCCCATTCCACATACCTTGACTCGGAGTAACAACCTTCCTCACTATCTCCCGTCCAAAGAAATCTTTTTCCGGCTAAGGATTAAAAACAGAGGGGTTCCAATCATTTTCTAGTGCAGCCCAGCATTCACTTGTCTGAAAAACCCATCCAGACCAACCAAAGAGAACTGACTTTAATATCATTATCCTCCCAGCTGCCTAAGTGAACAAATGGTCTGAAGGCAAATTCATTTCTCTAGGGATTAAAGAGTCTCTCTCCCCATTCCTGAAAGTCACCCTTTAAATCCTTTTCTCTTCTCCCCCTTTGCCCACCCTTTTAATTTTCATACATATAACATAGCCCCTCCTACTCTAATGCCCCAAATCAAGAATAACATCTTTTGTGTAAGCCTGAAATTTTTAAATCTTATATCCTGGGATAGAATTCTGCTTGGGGGAGATTAAATCAATGAGTGTGTATGTGTCTGTCTATTCCCCCTCATCCCCTCCAAATGATCCCCTCCCTCCCTAGCCCAGCAGAGATTAACTGTGTTCTGCCTAAAGGAATCAAAGGCAACATCTGTTAGCCAGGTGCCCCCTCCCTGCTTTCCCTCTACCATTGTCTTTGGGGAAGGGAACAAAGAGCAGGCTGAGGTCACCCTTGGGACTTGAGCAGGTTTCTTTACTTGGGCCTCAGTTTCCATTTCTGTAAAATGGGGAAGGATCACACCGGTGCAGTCCACCTCTCAGGATTAAATGAGACAGTGAGGTGAAAGCGCTTTATAATCACGGCTCACGACCCAAATATAAGCTCATGATTATCATCCTGATCTGGGCCCGGAGATACAAGAGGGTACTGCAGGCAGGGCAGATGGGCTTTGATCTATCAAGGCCCTCTCATTTTTAACAGCAATCCCATCCTTCATATCTCCTGTACTTTACAGCTGCCCAAGGGTTTCCTTCCATCTCTGTCATCAAACCTCATACCACAAGGGAAGCTGAGAAGTGATTAGGTTCTAGTTTTCACAGGCCTGGCAAATGATCTTAACATCTGTTAATTATTATTAATTAATATTCCAATCATTTGTAAACCTAGCACATAGTAGGTGCTTAATAAATGCTCCCCCCCTCCCCTGCTTCATCATATTATTGTTATCCTTTTATTATACCACTTAGTCCACACAGTTCTGGGATTAAGAGCCCAGGAGAATTCAGGGCAACAAAATCCCAAGAGCAATAGACTCACAAGGATCTGAGTTCAAATCCAGCCTTAGACATTTGACATTTACTGGCTATGTGACCTTAAGCAAGACACTCAAAATCCCAAGACCAATAATATTTCTAGAAAGGTTGTTCTCTTTTCTGGTGGGTATAATCCCTCTAAGCTCATCTGTTCATTCTCTATTTGTTTTTTGGTGTGTGTGTGTGGTGTGGGCAATCTGGGTTAAGTAACTTGTCCAGAGTCACATAGCTAGTAAGTGTCTGAAGCTGTATTTGAACTCAGGTCCTCTTGACTCTAAGGCTGCTGCTCTTCTATAGCTGCCCTCTTGTTCATTTAGTAAGAATGCAGCCTAGTAAGGCTGCAAAATCAAAAGGATGAAGTCCCTCATTTCTTGGTGTAGGGGGGATCCTTTGCAAATCCCCTCACCTCTACTCTCTCCAGCCCCTCTCCTCAGGAAAGGAAAAATGGTGACTGATGGAGTCCCTTACTAACAGTACACTAAGCCCTCACTTCCTACAAGGTAGAAATTCTTCCATCTAGGTAGATGATTCAGTGGGAAGCTCTGCTCTTTTCTTTCTTCCTTTAAAAAAACAAAACAAAACAAAAAGCCCTCCCCCCCTTTTTTAAAGTGTTAGAATACCTGGTAGTTTATTACTTTTTTTTTTTTTAAATAATAGCCTTTTCCAAAATATGCAAAGAAAATTTTCAACATCCACCCTTGCAAAACTTGATATTTCAAAATTTTCTCCCTTCCTCCCACTCTTTTCCCCTCCCCTAGACAGCAAGTAATCTAATACAGGTTAAATTATGTGCAATTCTTCTAAACATATTTCTACATTTATCATGCTGCCTAAGGAAAATCACATCAAAAAAAAAAAGGGGGGGGGATGAGAAAGAAAAAAAAAAGCAAACAAACAACAAAAAAGATGAAAATACTATGTTGTGATCCATATTCAGTTCCCATGATTCTCTTTCTGGACACAATTAAAGTCCTGTTCTTCTCCAGAGGCCCTGAACCATGTTCTGGCCCCAAGTCTAGCCTTCCTCCTGGACTAGGGATAGGTCCTCCACTCAGGCATCTATGCTGAAGCAGGATTAGGATCCAGAGTGTTTGACACAAATAAAAATCAGTCTTCTAACAACCCAAAGCAAGAAGAATAGCTCCAGGATATGCCTTAAGCTTAAGGAATTTTTACAGCCCTTGTCCAAAATCAAGGAAACAGCTTTGATTATGTCTCTATCCAGGTAAAAAACCTTCAATGGCTCCCCACTGAATGAAGGATGAAGTCTAAATTCCTTAGTTTACATTCAAATTTTGAATTTGTATACAAATGCAAAGGTAATGCAGTTTATGCCCCCAAAGACTTGATATTCTATTGGTGAGGATTTAACATGTTCAGAGGAATGTGAATGCAGGATTAAAAAAAAAAAAAAAAATATATATATATATATATATATATATATATATATATATAAAGTGATGGGGGTAATGGGATAGAAGGGTGATTGGGGTGAGTATATTAATCAAACAGCAGAAGTCTCTGAAGTACATGATTTCTGAGTTGATCAGGAAAGGAATTAAGCATTTCCAAGAGTTGGGGTGAAGGGAGAGCCTTCCTGGTATGAGGGACAGCCTTGCTGATAGTGGAATGTCGCATACAGACAACACCAAAGTGTCATCAGCCTTGTAAATTGTTTTAAGTTAAGAGCCTGCCTCCTAACCTAAAGGCAACAGGGAGAAGGGATGCTTTTCAAGTTGGGGAGTGATGTGACTAGGCTCACACTTTAGGATCAATTTGGCATCCAAGTAAAAGGTGGATGGAGAGGAGGGATGTAGAAGGCCTTGGGATGCCATTACATCAGTCCAGGTAAGATATGATGATGGCCTAGTCTATAGTGATTGTTGGGAGAGATGCTGAGGAAGTGAGATTGATGAGACTTGACAACTGATTAGAAAAGGGGTGGGGAGGGGGAGAAGAGAAAGTAGAAATGATCCTAGAATGACTCTTAGAGAATCTGTGTGACTGAAAGAATGGTGCTCCTGACAAAAATAGGAAAAAAATTGGGAATGTTATCAAGTTCAGTGACGGACATATTGGATTTGAGATGGGGTATCCAAGACAATCCAGGTAGAGAGATTCAGCAGGCAAGTGGGGGCCTGAGTTCAAATCTAGTCTCAGACACTAATTAGCTGTGTGATCTGAGCAAGTTACTGTCTGCCCATTTCTTCCTCTATAAAATAAGAATTAAAAATAACATTACCTCCCAGGATAGTTAAGACAACCAAGTCATTTGGCAGAACCTGGAACTTAGTGAACGTTATCTAAATGCTAGATCTTTTTTTTTTTTTTTTTTTTTTTTTTTTAAATGTTAGATATTTTTGAAGTATCACAATTTCCATTTTATAGAGGAAAAAACAGACCCAGAGACGGGTAAGAATTCAATCATGGTCCCCCAGCAAAGTCATGGTCTATCTCCCAAACTCACCTTCTCATCAAAAATAGTTTTTCTTTTCATGATGTGCTCTAGACGCTGCTCGTGGTTCCGGATGGGAGCAACAGGTGTTCCTTTCTCCCCACTGCTAACCTGAGGGTTCTCTATCACCAAAGGGCTTTCCTCTTCTGTCTGTTAGAGGGAGGAGAAACATAGAATGAGAGAGATTTTAGGAACATCCTGAAGCTTGACCACTCACTTCACAGACAACTCCCAAATCCCCATCACCAAGCACTACTAAGGGCCCTCTTAAGGATTCTGCTGCACCAGGGGATGCACATTTTGGGTTACCAATGGAGACTTAGGGTCTGAGGCTTGGGATTCTGGTTCCATTTCCTGATGACCAGCCAATCAGTGTTCAGAAAACTTTTGTGTAATAGAAAAGTTTATACTCTGAATGTCTACAGGATAGAAACAGAAACACTTATATCTCTTCTTGTACCAAATGGTCCTCTGTACACAGTAGGTGCCCCCCCAAAATTAGGTAATGGTAACCTGGGTGTATGATTTCATAGGTGTAGGAATTTCTGACAAGAAATGTCTTCTACCAATGCAGACCAAAAACTTCTCTACAATTTGTAATAATCTCCATAATTTGTAATTTCTCCTACCAACAACTTTTCTGTAATTTGTAATAATCATAATTTGTAATTTCTCCTACCAACATAGACCAACAACTTCTCTGTAATTTGCAGTAATCTCCATAATTTGTAATTTCTCTTACCAACGTAGACCAACAACTTCTCTGTAATTTGTAATTTCTCCTACCAATGTAGACCAACAACTTTTCTGTAATTTGTAATAATCTCCATAATCTGTAATTTCTTCTACCAATGTAGAACAACAACTTCTCTGTAATTTATAATAATTAAATCTTAGAGACTTGGGGTGAGTTAAAGTGGAGAGACACTGAGCATATATATAAAGTAGGGAGACACATAACCACAACGTGTAATCACAATCAAAAGCAGGATTGGAATCCAGGCCTTTCTGACAACTCTCTATCTATTATAACTATACCACTAACAAGGAGTCCGTGAATTGAATGAAAGTGAGTTCCTGGGGCTGGCAGGGGAAATGAGACTTCCATATGGGACAACCAGACTGTATAGCATTAACACACTTTCAAGCACTATATTCAGGAGGTATAACAGCTAAAGGAGGAAGACCACATGAAACATTTTCCAATTCTCCATGATACTGTACTTGAGAGAGAATAATGGAATAGAATCAGAAAGGCAGATACAAGGTCTACACAAGCAGCTTCAAAGCAAAATGGAACCTCATAAATGGGAAGGAGATCATTGAAGTACACAGAGATAGCAAGGGGACCTGGAGATCTGGCCAATCCCCTTCTTTTATAATTAGAAAAACCTCAAGTCCAAAAAAGGCTAGGGCCTGGCAGGTCAGGTTATCCCAAATCAAGATCTACTGTGCAGAACAGTTATTGGGGTCAGTGTTTTATTTCCCTACCTCTACATGGAGGGGATTAAAATGGACACAGTGTGTGCTACCAAATCATCAATCCTGGGAAAGAAGGGCCTAGTCTTGGACCCTTAATATGAAATAATCTAATGGGTACCCAAGGATATTAACTGTTGGGAATGCTTTCCTGTTGCTTTCCCCCATTCCCAACTTAAGAAGTATATACTGGGGCAGCTAGGTGGCGCAGTGGATAGAGCACCAGACCTGAATTCAGGAGGACCCGAGTTCAAATCTGGTCTCAGACACTTAACACTTCCTAGCTATGTGACCCTGGGCAAGTCACTTAACCCCAGCCTCAGGGGAAAAAAAAAGAAAAGAAAAGAAAAGAAAAGGAAGTATATACTTTTAGAGCTTCCTGATTATTCTGTTCAATAGTCATAATTTAGTAATGTAAACTCTCAGGTCCACAAGGCAGAGATTTGTGTAAGGTCACGTTGACTTGATTTACCAGTCCAGGAGCTTAGACTATAGTGTACTTATTATTATTTGGACTGTGGCAGAATCTACTGCATTCTTTTTTTTTTTTTTTTAAATAGTATTTGATTTTTTCCAAACATATGTAAACATAATTTTCAATCTTCATTTCTGCAAGACTTTGTGCTCTAAATTTTTCTTTCTGGTTCTGTACATATATATTGTACCTAGGATATACTATAAGATATTTAATATGTATGGGAATGCCTGCCATCTAGGGGAGGGGGTGGAGGGAAGGAGGGAAAAAATTCAGAACAGAAGGGAGTACAAAGGATAATGTTGTAAAAAAAAAAAAAAAATTACCTATGCATATGTACTGTCAAAAAATGTTATAATTATAAAAATTAATAATAAATAAATAAATTTTTCTTTCTTCTTCCCTTATCCCCCCCACCCAAGACAGCAAGCAATTTGATATAGATTAAATATGTGAAATTCTTTAAACATATTTACGTATTTGTCATGTTATGCAAGAAAAGTCAAACCAAAAGGGAAAAAAATGTGGTGTACTTTTCTACAAAGCTCATAATGTGTTCCAGGTTCCAAAAAAGGACATAGAAAGGACCAAAAAGCATCAGCAACCATTCAAATCTAGTAAACTGAGGGAGAAGATAACTGGCTCTGATGTTCAGGAAAGAGTGGGAATGTTTAACCCAGAGAAGAAAAGACATGATAGCTGTGCCCATCTTGATCATGGTGCCTAGTTCTAGATATCCTATATTTCTGGGATGGTAAATGGTCTTACTTAATGCCCATCAAGGATCAGCAAATTAATGCACTGTACCTACATTGATTCTTAGTTTAATAGGCTGTTTATGTAGCTGCCTTCTTTAGGGACTCCGAGCATACCAACCATGTGTTTAAAAAAAAAAAAAACAAAATCCACTTCATTAATCTTAGATACAAAACAATAAATATAAACATTAAAACTACCTCTCTAAGTTGCCTATTTGCTTGGGTGCATTAATAACTCCCCATGGAGGACAATAGCTGCCAGTTAAATTGATGCACCATTAAACAGAAGCATCAGGAGTTTAGCTCCTAGAATTACGGAACATCAGAGCTGGAAGGTGCTTTAGAGATCACTTCGTCCATCCCTGCAATTTTACAAATGAGGAAATGAATGACGAGAGAATAGTTTCATCTAAGGTCAAAGGAAAAGAGCTAGGACCAGAATCCAAGTTTTCTAGCTCCCAAACTGGGGCCCTATCTGCTGCTTTACCACGTTACTCTTCCACCCTGTGAGAGCTAAAAGTTGTTTCTTATTTAGCTGGGGAACAACAGGCATTCTTTTTAGCCTTGTCTTCCTTAGGCTAATATCTTGCCAATTGCATGGTCCAGTTAATCTCTTGCAATCTGACGATTCGAGATGGAGAGCTTTAAACCCATCGTTGCACTCGGGCCAACCCCCGAGGACAACAGGCCGAGGCGGCCCCCATGTCTCCCCAAAGACATGATGCAAACAAAAATTCCTTGGGGCTTTACCCTGGCAGCCTTCCATGCTGGTTTCTGCTGACAAGCGTGCTCTTATGCTGCCTCGGAAGGACTAATTATCCTGGCCTTGGATGCACCAGGGAGGTTTCTGCTGTGAGTCATTAAAGAGGAAAGGAAAAAGAAATCCAAGGAGGAGGATAAATTAAGTAATTTCTAATCCGCCTTAGGTGTGCACCCCCAGGACAACCTGCTGGGCTCTAGGAGTCTGACTGCTTACCTGGAACCCTCACCACAGGGCTCGGATGGACATTCTGTGATTATAAAGAGGGCTGGGGGTGGGAGAAAGGTAAGGTTGGAGGATCAATATGATATGGTAGTTAAAAAAGGAATGGGGGCAGTGACCTGCTAGAGTCAGATACCACCTTTAAGTATTATATTGAGAAATCACATCTCAGGAAGATCACTGACAAATAAATACAGGATTGACAAATAAGGCTGAAGGAACTAGGGAAGCTTTCAGGATGGAAAAGATATTAGGGAAACATGGGAACTGTCTTCCAATATCTGGAGGGCGATCATGGGGAATTGGATGTCAGTCAATCAGCAAGCACTTATTAGACGCTTACTGTGTGCCAGACACTGTACACAAGGAAAGGCTTGGCTTTACAAAGAGGGTTGGGATTGATATTGAGGGGGCACAGATGATGAAAGTACGGGTAAGCATATTTTGGTTCAAGAAAAAGGAATATATTGATAATAAGAACTGGTGGGAGATGGTGAGATTCCATCCTTGCCAAAGCTGCATTTTTATAATTTTTTACAATTTTGTAAATCACTTGTAAAATTGCACCCAACCTTACCAAAAGTTTTCCAGGAGAGGCTGGATGACTGTTGGAGCTGTTACAGGAGGGATTCAGACTCTAATGGGGAATAGATTAGATGATCTCTGAATAATTTTAAGGCCCGGGCTATCTTGGCTCCACCTTCCCTGAAGGTTAGTCCTTGATTTTGGTATTGAAAATCTGTCCCAATGCAATGGTCTGGGGGGGGGGGCAGGGACGGGGGCTTCATTTCCCAGAATTACCCAGTGCACTCCCAGAAAACCAGAATGGTGGTCTGCAGGGCTTGAAATGAAAACGCTCAAATTTGGGGCATCCTTTCAAATTAACTGCACTCAGACAAAACAAGCTGGGACATCAGGATAGTGCTGCCCATGGAGCACTGGAGGGAGATCCCCATCTCCATTCTTCCACCCTGGCCAATACAAGTGTCCTCTCCCCTTCCATGGAGGACAGACTCAAGGTTCATGGAGTCCAGCCTACTCACCGGGCCACCGTACCGAGCCTGAATGGAAGCTTCTGCTCGCCTCATCTTCTCCAGATCAATTTCCCGAGCAATGAGCTGCTTAGTCTGATAGGTCAGCTGCTTGCGGGCAGGGAGATCGGGGAATCGGCAGACTTCCTCTATATTCCTGATGGTTTGGGGAGAAAGGAAGGGAATAAGACAGGGGAAAGCAGAACTAAGACCCAACTGACTGTGGGCGGCCCATCTGCTGCTAGCCCCAGCTAAACTGGACTAATTGTCCCCTGAATTCAACAGGCCACGTTTTTTTCTCAGCTCCATCTCTCAATACTTTTCTCCTTGTGGCTCAGTTCACATACCATTTCCTCTGTGAATCCATAAGGATTTGGTGAGTAACTAATTATTCTGTACCAGGCACCATGCTAGGTGCTAGAAATACATGTATATAAAGAAGAAAGCAATTTTTTCCTCTCAAGAAAAGGGACAGTGGTAGCCCCAGGTATCAGTTCCCCAACTCTTACACACAATTCTTGGCTGTTACCGTTTCCCTGGGAAGAGAAAACCATAATTCCATTACTCAAAGGGCTTATTCTCTCTCTCCTCAAATTATCTTGTATTTACTTATTTGCTCCCCAACTTTTACACACAGTTCTTGGCTGTTGCCATCTCTAATACTCTTTCACTGGGAAGAGAAAACCATAATTCTATTACTCAAAGGGCTTATTCTTTCTCTCCTCAAATTATCTTGTATTTACTTATTTGTTCCCCAACTTTTGCACACAATTCTTGGCTGGGAAGAGAAAGCCATAATCTATTATTTAAAGGGCTCACTCTCTCCCTCTTCAAAAATCTTGTATTTAGTTATTTGCATACAAGTCACGTCCCCTGAGTAGAAGGTAAGATTCTGGAGGGTAGGATCTCTTTAACTTTTTACTTTGTTCCCAGAACAGAATGGATGATTACTGAACTTCAGTTCCACCCTCAGAATGATAGCTCTGGTGAGAGCTCCCTTATTGGAGGCATTCAGTGTACACGGGCTACGGTGTGGTGTGGAAGTTTAATGTTTGAGGACCAGACTAACTGGATTTAGAGACTCATCTCTAAGAAAAGCTCAAATTTCCAGAAGATTGCTGCCAGGGGGTGCTTTTGGCTTTGGACCCAGCACGCTAAGGCATGGATGTGCATCCGTGGAAGGAGGATGGACCTGCACTGATGTAGTAAGTATAAGGATGCTTCTGAAAGTAACTGTTTCCCAACCAAAGAAGAGTTTAGAAAAATTAACCTCATTATTTGAAGCCTCAGAGTAAAACTTCTCTTTGTACTTGGGGGCAGACTTCAATGGCTAGTTTGCGAATGAGCTGTTTTTAAAATATGCACATCAGCATACACAACCACATCCATGCAGCCTAAATAACACATCATGGTGCCCGTGCAATTGAAAAATAGAGCCCTTACAAACATTCCCAGAAACAGTTTCAGGGTTGCAATGAATAATTTGTGAGAGAGCCAGAACCAGACCCAGAATCAGGCTTTTGTTTTTCTTTTTTCTTGGAACTTCCTAATCAGCCTTGAGGAGAGATACCAAAGTTATGCTGGAAGATACAGCTAGAGTGTACCTTCTGTGTCTACACAGGTTGGAAACTGCCCAGTTTTGCCAGCATTTATACACAGCTTACAGATAGTAAGAGGGAAGGTATGGACTACGTGGGTAGATAGATAAAGGGCAAGGATAGAGGAGGAAAGACAGAGATGTCTGAATAGAAATGGGGAGGCTGGCTAAAGGAATGAAGGGAAGATGGGAAGGAAAAAGGAAAGGAAGGGAAGCAGAGATGGAAAAGAAAAAAAGGGAAAGAGAAGGAAAAGGAAAAAGGAAGGTATCTGAAAAAAGGATATAATAGAGGAGAAAAGGAAGAAGAGATGGAAGAGATCCTGCCAGCCTTGTTTTGATAAATAAAGTTTATAATGAATACAGCATTTGGTTGCAAAGGTATCTGAAAAGCTTGTTCCCTAAAGTATTTTTAAAACACATCCCTATGATCTGATTTGTTCTATTAACTTGCCCAGTACATCCTTTTTGGGGGGGAGGGGAGGAGTGGAAGTATCTTCTCTCTTTTAAAAAAATTTTAATAATAATTTTTTATTTTCAAAATACACTGCAAAGATAGTTTTCAACATTCACCCCTGCAAAACCTTAGCACACCCTTTTTTCAGAGATAAAATTGCAAAGATACCATTTAGTCCTGCTCTGTCTGAATGATCACCCACTCCTGATTAGTGTGGTCTGAAGGAACAAAGCCTGACTATGTAAGCACTTTGAAAAGGTCATTCAGCATCCTAATTAGTCCTAACAACCAGGCACTCTTTCCAAAGTGAAGTAGGAACTGAAACAGGGTTATTCACTCACATGGCTGCTGGAGCATCCTCCAGATGGACTCCTGTAACTGGATGGAGTTCCAGGCCACTCACCCTTCCTCCCTTACTGGCCCGTGCCTGGAGAGGGACAGAGTACCCTCTACTCCCTGGCAAATCCCAGGGCTCCAGCAGGGAGTTCCTCCGTGACATTCTGGGCTGTCTCCATAACTACAGCCGAGTGATGCTGCAGGATGGCAGGAAGATAGATACAGAGGTAGATCAGGCCCAGAAGGATCAGGGCAACAGCCAGAGGCATACCCCAGTCAGTGATGAACAGGGTTTCATGGCACCGGGCCTGGAACATTTGGGGTATAGTGCCAGCGGCTCCTCAGTCAGCGTCTAGAGAAAAGGGACAGCAGTAGTCCCTGGTATCAGCTCCCCAACTTCTGCACACAGTTCTTGGCTGCTGCCACCCCCAAAACCCCTTCACTAGGAAGAGAAAAGCATAATTCTATTACTTAAAGCTCTGTACTCTCCACCTGAAAAAGCTTTAGCATGGCCAGTTCCACAGACACTTGTCTAGACTTGAGGTGGGTAGTTGGAGCTCTGAGCCTGAATGGGTGACTTTTAGGAAGGCAGATTCCTAGATTTCAATGACAATGTGGGTCACCCCCACCACCCACTCCAAACCGGAAAGCTCCTAGCCCCAAGAGCCAATCACCTTTCCGGTGGGAATTGTCACTAAGCCCCTTAGTGGAATCCAGGGTGGAGGGATTTGGAAAAAAGAATTCACTCCAAAAGCATAGCTTGGAAGAGTCATTTTTGAGGTGACTATGTTCTGTCCATGGCAAAATCAGATCAGAATGCTTTTCTGACTAACAGCTCTTCTCTCTTTCTCCTGTCTGCCCAAATGAAAAGCTTCCCCTCCCCTAAGTCTCTAATTGTCACTGCTTTTCTAAGTCTTTAAAATTTAAGAAACTGAATGTGATATGGTTGAAAGAAAGCCAGACTTGGAGTCAGGAGCACTGGATTCAAATCCTCATTCTAACATTTGCAAAGCTCAGTTTGCTCAATGTAAAATGGGAGAATTAGATCATATGACCTCCAAAGGTCTCTTTCCATGCAAAGACTCTAGAATTATAGGATCAATTAGAATTATATAGAATAGGATCAATTAGCCAAGATAAGGTACTATTTCCCTTCAGGGAGTTCTGACCCAAATACACTCTTGGGGACTATTTTGTTTCCCCTTTGACTCCTTGCCTTTGACTTTGCAGAGCCAAAAGGTTCAAAGTCCCATGAGATTTTAGGGGTACATGATAGAGGGGAAAGAATATTGCATAGTTAACAGTTATGGGTTCTAGTACTGGTTCTGCCATCACTTCAGTATATGCTAATGGTCAAGACATTTCACCCTTCCAGAAGACAGTTATAAATGAGAGAACTGGCCCACAATGATCTCTAATGCTCCTTCCAGCTCTGAGATTATGTGTTTTTAGGGATGTTGAAGGATAGGGAGGATTAGAATTCAGTAGCCAGAAAAGAAGGGGAAAGAAAAGAAGGGAAAGACATTGTAGTTGGGAAAAGGGAAGGAAATGAAAAGGAGAAGGGATCTTTTTTCTAGGAAATTGAGAAGCAAGACAGACAGAGGGAGTCTCTGGAATTAAAGACTGAGTACAGGAATAAGGAGATTAGCTCAAGGGGGAAGGCATAAGGCAATGAGATGTGTTTAAAACCCATGTGAATGAAGATAAATGGGATGCTGGGGCTTAGTTGGCCATCTGCTTCCCACCATGGAGTGCCAGAAGTCTTTGACCTTCTGACCTGACAAGAGGACATGGCAGAAAAGCTCATTACTCTATGAGCCTTGCTCAATCATGAGTGAGCCCATGGGCACTGGACACAGCCAAATCTCTCTTCCTTTAGTGTCCTGAGCCCTCTGGACATGAGGAGAGACTCCCCGTTAATTCCTACTTCATTTTAAGGACAGTGAAAAAAAGGAACTAGGTAAATGCTTCTAAATCCTAGGCAGAATGCCAACAAGATATTTGGGCTTCTAAAAACAATTTTTTAAAATAGCATGCAAAAAATCTATATTCTGGATTGTTGGTCTCTGGGAAGTTCTCAATGTGATAATTTACAGGCACAATGAAAATTTCTCACATGACTTCTCATAGGGCAAGGAACCAAACCCAAAAAGATTTAAAAATTAGAATAGAGAGGCAGCGTTGCCAAGTGGATAGAAAACAGGCTTCTCATGGTCCTGCCCCTGCCGCCATATCCTGGCAGAGTCTGGCTGTGGGCTAGTCAATTAACCCCTTAGTACCCCAAATCTCTCTTAAAGACTTTATATTATAAAAAAGGTACTGGTTTGAATTGACAGAGAAAGTCCCTCACTAGGAACTCCCTACAGTAATGAAATCATAGGTTCAGTCAAAAACAAACAATCTTTCAAAAAAGTGCCTGATTCCAACCCCCACTGTAGTCTATTAGTTAAGAATCCATCATTCTTTTTTTTTTTTTTTAAGGAAACTTGGATTAAATGACTTGCCCAGAGTCACACAACTACTAAGTATATGAAGTTGAATTTGAATTCAGATCTTCCTAACTCCAGGAGCAGTATTCTATTTTCCATTCAATTCTTCCCAAAAACAAAATGGAAGTCAGAAAGAAGATGTAAGTGCTTAAGATCAGACATAGCATTAAAAGCAGAGCTGGAGCATGAGCCCAGAGCTCTTTCTACTTTTAAAAAAATGTTTTCTTTTTTTCCCACTTACATTTAGAAACAACTTATAATATATATATATATATTTAAAAATTTGAGTTCTAAATTTTCTCCCTCCCTCCCTCTTTAAAAAAAAAAAAATTTTTTAAACACATACTTTGCTTTATGAATCATGTTGGGAGAGAAAAATCAGAGTAAAAGGGAAAAACTATGGGAGAGAATAAAAACAGAAAAAAGAAGTGAACACAGCATGTGTTGATTTACATTCAGGCTCCATAGTTCTTTTTCTAGATGCAGATAGCATTTTGTGTCCAAAATCTATTGAGATTGCTTTGAATTACACTGAGAAGAACCAACCCTTTCATAGTTGATCATCGCATATTCTTGCTGTTATTTACAGAACATATTCCTGGTTCTGCTTGCTTTGCTCAGCATCAGTTCATGAAAATTTTTCCAGGCCTTTCTAAAATCAGCTTGTTCATCATTTTTTACAGAACAATAATATTCCATTATCTTCATGTACCACAGAGCTCTCTCTACTATCTCCAATCACATCCTCTTTAATGGTTAATTTTCCCCATTCATTTAAATATAGCCTGAACCTCCTCTTTATATCCTAAGCGGTCTCTGATCACATAATTCTTCTTCCCACTTTACCCATACTCACCAACCACATTAGTTTGGTTATACCCAACTCTCAAGATGGGCACAGCCAGGTGGCACAGTGGTTAGAGGGAGTTCCAGGCCTGTAGTCAGGAAAACTCATCTTCCTGAATTCAAATCTGGCCTCAACCACATACTAACTATATGACTGGGCAGGTCACGTAACCATTTGCCTCAGTTTCCTCATCTGTAAAATGAACTGAAGAAGGAAATGGCAAACCACTCCAAGTGAGAGTTAAGAGGCTTGGGTTTTTTGACTGATTGATATTCAGCCAGTCAATTAATACACATTTATTAAGCACTTATGTGCCAGAGCTATAAGCACTATTAAGCTATTTTACACCTGAATTGCAGCTTTCTCAGCTACAAACTAGATAATAATGCTTATTAGCATAACTTGTCAGGGAAAAATTTTGTAGCGTATAAATCTGAAGGGAGAAACAAAAGAATTGCACTGGTGGAAAAGGAAATAGTTTTGATCCTTGAAGTTAGGAAGATCTGGATTCAATAATTTATAATGGATAACCCTAGTCACTTACTCCCTTGGGGTTCCAGGTCATTCTCTAAGACTATAAAGCATAGAGAAGTTGCTGATCTGCCTTAGTAGCCACAATGAGAAATTGCCTCCAATAATGGAATCCACCCTTTTTGCATACATAAAATGTCACAGATGCGAGCAATTAGCATCATCACAAGCATTACTGAGACTTACGGGTCCAGCTTATACGTATACATCCCATCAGGGGTCCGCTCCTGGTGGTAGGTGAGATTATAAGCCAACATGATATTAATGAGGTTGGCCAATTGCTGTTTCTCTTTGTTGCTATAGAGCTGGGTGCTCACCTGGAAAGAAACATTCAAGAGGGAGAAGGGCTCAGTCACTGGGGAAGGCCTCCAGGGACCCAGGGAGATCACCCTCTAAGAGGGCCCCCCAAAACCCAGCCACCATATAATTCAAATATCCCCAAATTGTAAACACCAGTATAAAGACAGATACTGTCTTGACCCACATACTAGGGTCAAGTCTTTTGCTAGAGTCTGGGAGTATAAAAAGTGTTCCTTTTGTTACTATTACATTTCTTTCTTGACATTCTAAGGAACGATGGTGATTCATGATGGTGGTTCATGAAGGCTTCCATGAAAGGCAGCATGGTGCAGAAGAATGAATGGAGAGAGGACATGGACTCAAGCTCATGTTTAGCCAATTATTAGTATTGAAAACTTACTATTCCCCTCTCTGAAACCCAATATTGAGTGCCTCACAGGACTCCTGTGAGGGATGCACTACCGAAATGTAATTGCTTACCATTATAAGGTAGCTTACCATATCAACTACCCTTCCCTCAAAACTTCAATAAGTATCATAGGATCATAAATTTAGACAGACAAGGAAAGACATGAAATGATTTGTCCATGACCATACGTTTTAAAACTTTTTTTCCCCATTGTTCTCTCTTTTTTTCCCCTGATTGAACATGTCCATTAATTTTTAAAAATATACATTTCTTTATGAGTCATATTGAGAGAGAAAAATCAGAACAAAAGGGAAAACCCATGAGAGGAAAAAAAAAAAAAACAGAAGAAAAAGTAAAAAAGTGAACATAGCATATGTTGATTTATAGTGATTCTCCATAGTTCTCTTTCTGGATGCAGATGGCATTTTCTATCCAAAGTTTATTGGGATTGTCTTGGATCACCAAACACTGAGAAGAACCAAGTTTGTCATAGTCAGTCATTGAATAATCTTGCCATTACCATGTACAATGTTTTCCTGGTTCTACTTGTTTCACTTGGCATCAGTTTGCCAAATAGTTATTAAAAGTCAGCTGCTTTCCACCCAGACTTGAGATTTAACATTTCTACAGAGGCTGAAGAAAAGCTAGGGCCTTGGAATCTCAATGTTGAAGGAGAACTCAGGTGATTTAAGGCTTCGTTTAAAATGTCTAATAATAGAGAACTCACTATTTTCTAAAGCAACTCATTTCATTCTAGGATAACTCTAATTGTTAAGAAGGTTCTCCTTATGTTAAATTGAATATTGCCTTTCTGCATTCTCTACTCAATACTTTTAAATTCTGCCCTTAAGAGATACACAAGACAAAGCCAATCTACCCTCCACATAAAAACACTGGATATTTGAAGAGAGCCATTTGTGTCCATCTTCCAGTTTTCTCTTCTCCATGGTAAAAATCCCCTTTTCCTTCAACTGAACCTTTACTTGCCTGGTATCCAGAATAATCATCAATGAAGTTATCCTCTTGTGGATGAGCTCCAATTGGTCAACGTCTTTCCAAAAAATGTGTGATACCCAGAAACAAACACAATACTAACTCAATAGCAGAATCATCTCCTTTCTTGATGTACTCTTAGTTCAAACAGATCTATGGTCTGACAATCTCCTCCACTGGAGCAAATGCAACCCATCCAAATCTTCTCCTCCCATGATGTTCCATCAATTTTCCACAGAAGCTCCACTCAATGTGCTGTATTCCTCTAGGTCCTTTTCCATCTTAGGGATATCAGAGGAGCCCTCTGATTATGTTATCCCTTCCTTGCCCTTGTTCCTCCTTTTCTGATGATATATTTCTTCAATATCTCTTATTATAATCACCACCTGAATGTAGGTCACATTAGAAAAATGCTATCACTTGCTTAAGCTTTTTGTTTTTTAAACATGTGCACTTCTTCTATAAATATTTCCACAATTATGCTGCACAAGAAAAATCAGATCAAAAAAGGAAAAAAAAAAAACGAGAAAGAAAACAAAAAGCATTGCTTAAGTTTTCTATGCATTCTCTCAAAACCCTTTGGACTACCTATAACTGTTTTCTCAGTGAATGTAAAAAATAAAAAATTCAAAACCACAGAGTTCACAGGGAGAATGTATTGAAAAGAAGGGTCTTTGAAGAAAACAGATTGGTATCATGAAAAGTATTGCAAAGTTTCTTAAATGTAATCCAGCTTGTTTTCTTATTTAATCATGGACCCAACTTACTGAATGTGTACTGTTTACCTGAAATATATAATAACTTGATGCGCCAGTCACTTAACTGTATGCTATATATAGTCTGGCCAACAGACATTTTCCTTTCAGTTTTCTGCATATGGATCATTAGGCCAATCTCTTGAATAATGATGTATCTCCCTGATAAGGTCCTGTAACATCTTGGGGGCTTGATGCAATCGGTACAACATCCTCTTCAAACAAAAATACTTATAAGCTCCTCATCATCTGGAGGGAATCTCTTTCATCTGCAACTTGCACAAAACGTCCTCTAGGATGATGGTGAACCTCTAGGGATCTCTTTATTCCATATCTTTCTTGATGTTACCAATCACAGGGTCACCGAACAAAGTGATCTTTCTAGTTGTATTTACCATCTTTTACAACCTCAATTTATATAGGTTGAGGAATATCCTTTTAGATTATGGATCTTTCTGTCCATCCAAATGAATTTTTTCTCCTCTTCTGATAATCAACAAACATAATGGAATCTTGTGTTCTCTGCTGTCAGATAGAGAGAAAACCCTATACAAAAAGGGATTTTTAATTTTTGCATCTCCAGCATCAAACAATAAATGGCACAATGATCCCCAAAAGATTAGTAATTATTTGGAGATTTGTTTGCAAAAGCTTCCCTCTTTCCTACTATTTACACTAAGGATACCTTTGCTAATTACATAGATCTTGAATGAAAATGAGAAAAGTATGCATATGGGTGAGTAGTTATGGATGTTTTCTTAGTTGTCTTTTGGGGAATTAACATCAAGATTCCATACCCTACTCCCCAATCTTTTATTATCTTCCCCTCTTCTTGGGTTATCCTGTAAAGCAATATCTCAATGCCTTCAAGATTCTGTGGTCTCTAAGATGGACTTCCTCAAGGTGAATTTGGTCTGGTCCAATCATCATTCCCTAAATGCCATTTCTACTACTTTGGATACCACATCAAGGACTGAAGTGCTAGGGTCCAAATGGTGATGGTTCCTCTCACTGATGATGAAAATAGATCACCATAGAAACAGTGATAAATTTGCTCCACTTTCTGTCTATTTGGTTTTTTGTTGGTTTCATCTATTAAATGCTCTTGGGAGGATATGGCTCATTTGGGTCTGATGCCAAGTTATCTGTAGACTTTGCTTCTTTGTTGTAAAAGCAGTCACTGTTCAGAATAGTCGACTATTTTCCTTTTCAGTGTTTTACAAATGAGTTTGTATTTCTAAACTAGTGTTGCTCTTAGCCGTCATTTTTCTATACTTGTCAAGGAGATAAAATATTTTGTGGTTTCCCCTCAGCGAAGTCAAAAATACGTTGATGCTTAGTGACTTGAGCACAAAAATGGTAGTGATGCGGGTAGATTGAAATCTTTGCTATTTCCCAATTTTCTGGGGAAGCTAAGTGTGGGGTTCCTGAGTAATCTACAAGCTTTCTATTTCTTGTTTCTTAAATCTGATCCATATATTACAAAGTATTTTTCATCCTTCCTCCCAGTGCCCATTTTTGTGCTCAAGTCACTAAGCATCAACTTGTGTTTGACTTAGCTGAGGGGGTGTTGTGATTTTCTTAATAAAATTTTCCCTCATTTTCATTCTCTGCAACACCTGGAAGGCTGCAGGTTTTTTCATGGTGGCCTTTCCATTTATACTACTCATAAGAATTGCAAGACAAGATCATGTCCCATGAAATGATATATCTGGATGTCTTTGGAGTACTGAATGACAACAACTCTGTCAGCTCCTTTTTTCTTACATTCTCCAGAGGCAATGTCTAAAAACATTGGAAAAGTTTTCAGAAAATTGCATTATTTCTCTAAAACTATTTCCTCTCCAGTCTCAGTCGATCAGTCTCTCTTTCCTTTCTCTCTCTCCTCCCCTTTATTTCTTTCTCTCTTCCCACCTTTCCTTTCTTATTTCTCTCTCCCCCCCCCCCCCTTCCCTTGCTTATTTTTGGACTTTCACATCAATTTCTTCCTCTGTAATGCGAAACAGTTTGGATAACAATCAGTGGTGTCAAATCCAAAGGGACATGGATCCATGCAGGCCACATATTGATTTAGAAAACCACAAATTACCATTATTCTGTATTTATTTTGTTAAACATTTTCCAATTACCTTTTAATCTGGTTCAACTATACTTAGACCCATCCATCTGTGAGTTTGACACCTCTAGCCAGATGATTCTTATAATGCCTTTTGGCTCTGGGATCCCACAGTTCTAAGATATTAAGACTACCATGGACATATGAGGAGGGGAGCAGAAGGTACCCAGGAATTCTTAAGTCTAAAGCTTCTGGAGATGTTTATGGTGTTTAAGGAGACACAATCAACAGTGCAGTATTCATGATTCTCCTTATGTTCTTTGATTCCCTCTTGTTGAGGGAAATAATATCCTGATCTTGAGAAAAGAAATATAAGAGTTCTTCACATGAACTCTACTAAACTGGGATGCTTTGATTTAAGGCCCCAAGCCTGAAGAAGTAATCCCTGATTCTGTGTCCTTCCCAACTTCTGGGGATTCAGAATGTACCCACCACTACCCTACGAGGTTATTTGGGATGACTATATCTCTGCCCCCACAAGCTCTGATTTATACATCTTACAATCCCTCAACCCAGAAGGTGACTCACAGGACGAAGCTTAGGGGAGATAATGTCCAGGAGTAGACAGAGGGCTTCAAGGATGAGGGACTGCGGACCTGCACGGCTTCGGGAAGCTGGAGTGACTCCTGATACCAGAGACATAATCAGGTTCTGTGTCTGGTTCATCTTATTCAGTGCCTGGAGATTGGTTTAAAAACAAATCTGTTATTGTACATGTTTAACCTATATTGGATTACTTGGCTATCTAGGGGAAGAGGGAGATGGGGAGGGAAAGAGAAAAATTTGACCACAAGGTTTTGCAAGGGTGAATGTTGAAAACTATCTTTGCATGTATTTTGAAAAACAAAGACGCTATTATTAAAAGACAAACCAAAAAATCTGTTTTGAACTAGTGGTCTGATAGATAGCTCCTTCCCACCTCCCCACCAACAAACAGGATTATCTGGGCTTTAGAATGAAGGGAAAGGACCAACAGCATAACTGGTAAAGAAAACACTAGGACCCCTGGGGGGGGTGTCGAACATGTGTACTTTGGCAAGGATGGGGGCAATTGCTGCATTGGGGGGGGGGGGGAAGATTCTGAAGTTAATTCTTGAGGGGGAAGGGGAATATAGAAAAGAGATAGTCAGATTCACTCTAGGAAGGAGACCACTGAAGAGATCTTAAAGAGCTCCAAAAATCAGAGTTCCCAAAAGCTGTTTGGAGGTGTCAATGGCAAATGATACAGGGAAAGTCTTCATTTCTAAGACCCCTGAACCTTTCTTGATTCATCAGTCCATGAATCTGTTACTAGGCAAAAAGGCAGATAAGCCATGGTTAACTTTTTTTTTTGTTTGCTTGTTTTTGGTGGATAGAAGGCATAAGGTATTGGATTGAAGAAAGGAGAAAGGTTCTATCCAGCTATTTTCCCTTAAGTAGGGGGTACAGCAGAATAAAATTAGAAAAAATCTGGAGGGAAAAGTCTTGGACTTGAAATCAAATAGATATTAACTCTAATATTAAGAAAAATAGAGAAAACCTTGTTTCAGATGAATTTGAATTATGAATAACCCCTTCACCTCCCCTTCATCCTAAGGGGCCGGCACTTGCCTCATGCTGACTGTTGGGGTACGAGATCCTAGGGATGCTATTGGCTGCAAAAAGGAGGTGGAAGGCAACGGGAAGGAAAGGTAAGTATCTCATGAGCTGGAAGTTCTGACCATGCCGTACAGTCTGGTCCAGGATGTCTTCAAAAATCAACCAATCCATGGCAGCGCACACAGAGTTTAAGGTAGGATCCTTGAGTTTCATGTTCAGGAAGTTGTCATAGAGGCCCTGCAATGGATGAGAGATCAAAAACTATAAGCCAATGGGCAAGACATGGAGCTTAGGGGGAGTCACAAGGGAATGGGTATATTATACTTTCTTCTTTTCATCCCTTCCCACTCTAGGCCCTCACATATCATTTTCCCCAGGGCTACTGTAAAAGCAGTCTCCCCATCCTTCAAAAATGACATTCCTCAAACATCCCATCACTTCCTTATTAGAAGCCCTCCATTATTTTCTACTGCCCAGAGAAGTGGTTTCCAAAATGAGGGCCACAACACAGATGATCAGCCAATCACTGGGATTATTTCCAACACAAACACATTTCCTTGCCCCACAACATTCCCCAAGGAATCTTCCTCCTCTTCTTACACAAACTCCCCACCTCATTATTTCTGAGGCTGAACTGGTTCCTTAGAGCTGCTATAACCTAATTGCTACCTAGAAACCCAAAGTAACACTGCACAAGTACAATGGGGTAAACCTTTTGCCCAGTGGTTATGGATGGTGCCCCTGCCCTCATGGACAAAGATTACTATCAGGCTGTTTCCAGGCTTTTCATTTTGGGAATGTCAAAGGATAAATTGTAATTTGCTCCTGAGACTTTGTTATATTCTCTTTCCCCTCAAGATACCTCTCTTTTTTTTTTTTTTTTTTTTTTTTTAATTTTTTATTTTATTTTATAATTATTACATTTTTTGACAGTACATATGCATGGGTAATTTTTTACAACATTATCCCTTGCACTTACTTCTATTCAGATTTTTTCCCTTCCTCCCCCAACCCCCTCCCCCAGATGGCAAGCAGTCTTATATATGTTAAATATATTACAGTATAATTTAGATACAATATATGTGTGTAGAACCGAATTTTTTGTTGCACAGGAAGAATTGGATTCAGAAGGTAAAAATAACAGTTTACATTCATTTCCCAGTGTTCCTTTTCTGGATGTAGCTGGTTCTGTCCATCATTAATCAATTGGAATTGGATTAGCTCTTCTCTATGTTGAAGAAATCCACTTCCATCAGCATACATCCTCGTACAGTATCATTGTTGAAGTGTATAATGATCTTCTGGTTCTGCTCATTTCACTCAGCATCAGTTGATGTAAGTCTCTCCAAGCTTCTCTGTATTTCTCCTGTTGGTCATTTCTTATAGAACAATAATATTCCATAACATTCATATACCATAGTTTACCCAACCATTCTCCAATTGATGGACATCCATTCATCTTCCAGCTTCTAGCCACTATGAAAAGGGCTGCCACAAACATTTTGGCACATACAGGACCCTTTCCCTTCTCTAGTAGTTCCTTGGGGTATAAGCCCAGTAGTAGTATGGCTGGGTCAAAGGGTATGCACATTTTGATAACTTTTTGGGCATAATTCCAGATTGCTCTCCAGAATGGTTGGATTCTTTCACAACTCCACCAACAATGCATCAGTGTCCCAGTTTTCCCACAGCCCCTCCAACATTCATCGTTATTTGTTCCTGTCATCTTAGCCAATCTGACAGGTGTGTAATGATACCTCAGAGTTGTCTTAATTTGCATTTCTCTGATCAATAGTGATTTGGAACACTCTTTCATATGAGTGGAAATAGTTTTAATTTCATCATCTGAAAATTGTCTGTTCATATCCTTTGACCATTTATCAATTGGAGAATGGCTTGATTTCTTATAAATTAAAGTCAATTCTCTGTATATTTTGGAGATGAGGCCTTTATCAGAATCTTTAACTGTAAAAATTTTTTCCCAATTTGTTACTTCCCTTCTAATCTTGTTTGCATTAGTTTTGTTTGTGCAGAAACTTTTTAATTTGGTGTAATCAAAATGTTCTATTTTGTGATCAATAATGGTCTCTAGTTCTCCCTTGGACACAAACTCCTTCCTCCTCCACAAGTCTGAGAGGTAAACCATCCCATGTTCCTCCAATTTATTTATGATTTCGTTCTTTATGCCTAAATCTTGGACCCATTTTGATCTAATCTTAGTATGTGGTGTTAAATGTGGGTCCATGCCTAGTTTCTGCCATACTAATTTCCAGTTTTCCCAGCAGTTTTTGTCAAATAATGAATTCTTATCCCAAAATTTGGGATCTTTGGGTTTGTCAAAGATTAGATTGCTATTTTTATTCACTATCTTGTCCTGTGAACCTAACCTATGCCACTGATCAACTAGTCTATTTCTTAGCCAATACCAAATGGTTTTGGTGACTGTTGCTTTATAATATAGCTTTAAATCAGGTACACTTAGACCACCTTCCTCTGACTTTTTTTTCATTAGTTCCCTTGCAATTCTCGACCTTTTATTCTTCCATATGAATTTTGTTGTTATTTTTTCTAGGTCATTAAAATAGTTTCTTGGGAGTCTGATTGGTATAGCACTAAATAAATAGATTAGTTTGGGGAGTATTGTCATCTTTATTATATTCGCTCGGCCTATCCAAGAACATTGAATGTCTTTCCAATGATTTAAATCTGACTTTATTTTTGTGGCAAGTGTTTTGTAATTTTGCTCATATAATTCCTGACTCTCCTTTGGTAGATATATTCCCAAATATTTGATACTATCGACTGTTATTTTGAATGGAATTTCTCTTTGTATCTCTTGCTGTTGGATTGTGTTGGTAATGTATAAAAATCCTGAGGATTTATGTGGATTTATTTTGTATCCTGCGACTTTGCTAAAATTCTGAATTATTTCTAATAGCTTTTTAGCAGAGTCTTTGGGGTTCTCTAAGTATACCATCATGTCATCTGCGAAAAGTGACAATTTGATTTCTTCATTTCCTACTCTAATTCCTTGGATCTCTTTCTCGGCTCTTATTGCCAAGGCTAGAGTTTCTAGTACTATATTGAATAGTAATGGTGATAGTGGGCAACCTTGTTTCACTCCTGATCTTACAGGGAAAGGTTCTAGTTTATCACCATTACATATGATGTTTACTGAAGGTTTTAAATATATGCTCCTTATTATTTTAAGGAATAGTCCATTTATTCCTATACTCTCAAGCGTTTTTAGTAGGAATGGATGTTGGATTTTATCAAATGCCTTTTCTGCATCTATTGAGATGATCATATGGTTTTTATTAATTTGATTATTAATATGGTCAATTATACTAATAGTTTTCCTAATATTAAACCAGCCCTGCATTCCTGGTATAAATCCCACTTGGTCATAGTGTATTATCCTGGGGATGATTTTCTGAAGTCTATTTGCTAATATCTTATTTAATATTTTAGCATCAATATTCATTAAGGAAATTGGTCTATAGTTTTCTTTCTCAGTTTTCGATCTACCTGGTTTAGGTATCAGTACCATGTCTGTGTCATAGAAGGAATTTGGTAGGACTCCTTCAATCCCTATTTTTTCAAATAGTTTACATAGCATTGGAGTTAGTTGTTCTTTAAATGTTTGGTAGAATTCACCTGTAAATCCATCTGGTCCTGGGGACTTTTTCTTAGGAAGTTGGTTAATAGCTTGGTCTATTTCTTTTTCTGAGATGGGACTATTTAGACTACTTACTTCTTCCTCTGTTAATCTGGGCAAGCTATATTTTTGAAGGTATTCTTCCATTTCATTTAAGTTATCGAATTTATCAGCATAAAGTTGAGCAAAGTAGCTCCTAACTATTGTTCTAATTTCCTCTTCATTAGTGGTGAGTTCACCCTTTTCATTTTCAAGACTATCAATTTGCTTTTTCTCTTTCCTTTTTTTAATCAGGTTTACTAAGGGTTTGTCTATTTTGTTGGTTTTTTCATAAAACCAACTCTTAGTTTTATTAATTAATTCAATAGTTTTTTTACTTTCAATTTTATTAATCTCACCTTTTATTTTTTGAATTTCAAGTTTTGTGTTTGTCTGGGGGTTTTTAATTTGTTCCTTTTCTAGCAATTTTAGTTGTAAACCCAATTCGTTGGCCCTCTCTTTCTCTACTTTATGCAAGTAGGCCTGTAGAGATATAAAACTTCCCCTAATTACTGCTTTGGCTGTATCCCACACATTTTGGTATGATGTCTCATTATTGTCATTTTCTTGGGTGAAGTTATTAATTATGTCTATGATTTGCTGTTTTACCCAATCATTCTTTAGTATAAGATTATTTAGTTTCCAATTATTTTTTGGTCTATTTTCCCCTGGCTTTTTATTAAATGTTATTTTGATTGCATTATGGTCTGAAAAGGATGCATTTACTATTTCTGCCTTACTGCATTTGATTTTGAGGTTTTTATGCCCTAGTATATGATCAATTTTTGTATAGGTTCCATGAACTGCTGAGAAGAAAGTATATTCCTTTCTGTCTCCATTTAGCTTTCGCCAAAGATCTATCATATCAAACTTTTCTAGTATTCTATTTACCTCTTTGACTTCTTTCTTATTTATTTTGTGGTTTGATTTATCTAATTCTGATAGTGCAAGGTTGAGATCTCCCGCTATTATAGTTTTGCTATCTATTTCCTCTTGCAGCTCTCTTAATTTCTCTTTTAAGAATTTAGATGCTGCACCACTTGGTGCATACATGTTTAATATTGATACTGCTTCACTATTGATGCTTCCCTTTAGCAGGATATAATGCCCTTCCTTATCTCTTTTAATTAGATCAATTTTTGTTTTTGCTTGATCTGAGATGAGGATGGCTACTCCTGCTTTTTTGGTTTTGCCTGAAGCATAATAGATTCTGCTCCACCCTTTTACTTTTAGTTTGAATGTCTCATCCTGTTTCAGGTGTGTTTCCTGTAAACAACATATAGTAGGATTAAGATACCTCTCTTTTGAACAATGAAAGACCATTCTTCCAACTACCCAAATTTATAACCATGTTCAATTCTTCATTCTTTCTCATCCCATTTATCCAATCAGTTGCCAAATCTTGTCACTTCTTCCTCAACAACAGTGTTTGCATCTGTCTCCTCTGCTGTAGCTCAGGAGGACATTATCATTTCTCTCTTGCCCCATTGCAACAGCTTTCTATATGCTAATCAAACCATGCCAAGTCTCTCCTAACTCTGATCAATCTTCCATATATCTGCCCAAAGTGAACTTTCCTAAAGCCCATGTCTGAGCATATCACTCTCCTATTCAAGAAACTTTATTAGCTACACAGTGACGATTAAATGTTATTTCATCTTTATCTCATCCTTTCAAAAATGTCTATTTTTTGTTGTTTCTTAACATATACAATTATTTAGATAAAATATGTGCATATATTGGGGAGAAGAAATTTCGCTCAAAAGAAAACTACTTGAAAAAAGTTTTTTGATAGAAGTATATGGTCAAGAAAAGATTGAAAATAATAAAGAGAATAAAAAGCCAAATTCCCTGGCCTGGCCTTCAAGCCCTTATTTACAAATTATTTATAAATATACTCCTTGCTCAAATCCCAGACCAACAACAGTTGATTATCTAGCAAATGTTCTGTGCATGGTCACATACGAGAACCGAGCAAGTAGGGCAGAGCTGAGTGCAGGTCCTGCTACTAAAAACAACCAAATTTAGGTTCTCTCATTGTTGAGAGAAGAGTCACTACAAAAAAATAATATATCATTTGAAGCCTAGATTCTTCACAAGGACCTCAAGGCTACAAGTAAGACAGGAAGAAGTATCTAAGTGGTTCAATGGATAGAATGTGGAGTTGGGAAGATCTGAATTCAAATTCAGATTCAGATATTTACTACTGTGTGACTCTGGGCAAGTCACTTAACCCTGTTTGCCTCAGTTTCCTCATCTGTAAAGTGATCTGGAGAAGGAAATGGCAAATCACTCTAGTATCTTTGCTGAGAAAATCCCACGGATGACACTGATGTGATACGGTTCATAGGGTTACAAAGAACAATAAAAAGAAAGAAGCAATCTGAAAGGGACATTTAAAGGAAGACTACTCTGTTTTTCCATAGTTGACAAACATATCAGTACTGTCACAAATCATAGCTTACTTTGTCTTTCTTCATTTTCCTTTATTCCTGGATTGGCAGCAAGAATTCCCTGTGTATAAATTGATAGGGGCTTGGCCTAAGCTGCAAAAAATTCACTTTTTTTTTTTTTTGGCTAAGGCAATTGGGGTTAAGTGACTTGCCAAGGGTCACACAGCCAGGAAGTGGTAAGTGTCTGAGGCCAGATTTGAACTCAGGTCCTCCTGACTTTAGGGCTGCTGCTCTATCCACCATACTACCTAGCTGCCCCAAAATATTTACTTTTAAAAGTGATTTGCTGAATGTTTCCCTCATGCTGCCAGCCTGAGTTAATCAGCAGGTTGGTACAGTGAGAATAATATTGGATCAGAGTCAGGAAGACCTGAGTTCAAATTCAGCCTCAGATACTTACTATATGGGCAAGTCACTTAACTCATTTGCTTGTTTGCTCATCTGTAAAATGAGAATAGTTGTTGTTTGTCCTTATTCCTGAAGAGGACTATGATATCAAGGAGGTGATGCCATGAATTAAACTGAATTAAATTCAGCCTTTATGAATTAAATTGAATTGAGAGAAGGCTGTGCAAGGTTACCTGCTTCAGTTTCTCCTCCAAAGCTGTCTGGGCCCAATGGCCAGATATAAATCAAAAAGACCCGGATGAAATGGGATATCCTGACCTTTTTAAACAAACATCTTCTACAGGTCTTAGTTTGACTAAAGCCGCACCTGAGTGATTAATGCTAGGTAGGAATTGGGGTAAAGAATCTCTTCTTTCATCTAGTCCCCCCCCAAAAAAAAATCTAGATGAATAAAAGAATGAATCTGGGAGAGGAAGACCCTCAGGGTTTTTGACCAAAGCAGAAATGATTCCTATTTACATTCAGTCAGGACTCATTACCTAGGTGATGTAGTACACAGAGCACTGGGCTTGGAATCAGAAAGCTTTACCTTCATGAGTTCAAATCCAGTCTCAGACACTAACTGTGTGACACTGGGCAAGTCAACTCATCCTGTTTGCCTCAGTTTCCTCATCTGCAAAATGAGTTGAAGAAGGAAATGGTAAAGTCATTTCAGCATCTCTGCCAAGAAAACCTCAAATGGCATCATGAAAAATCAGACATGACTGAAATGAAGAAGAACTAAGAAAAATAACAACTGTAAAGCATATGGCACACATTAAGTGTTATATAAATGTTAGCTATTATTGTTGTTATTAAAAGTGCATGGAATATTCACAATAACAATATATAATCAAAGAGCATTAAGATTTCTTTAAAAACTTTTATTTAAAAACTATCAACAACCTTGTGGATTATGTTTTCCATTTTATAGATGAGGAAATTGAGGCTCAAAGAAAGAGGAAATGAGTTGTTTAAAGTCTCAATTTTACAGCTGAAACTGGGATTTGTATTAAGGTTTTCTAAAGCCAAGGTCAAGGTTATGCTTCTTTCTGGCATACAATGCTGCCTTTCATAATTTAGCCTCCAAAATCTCACAAGTCCCACAGCTGAACACGACCACTTTTTATTCACTAAAGTAACTCAAAATCTAGTGTAATTCTGTCCAAGATGGTAGAGATGGGATGGGGTGAATGCTCCTTAAGGCTGCTGCAGATCCCTCCCAGTGAGAACATCCTGCTCTACCCCAGGCAGAATGCTTAACACCTGCTCATTTTTCCAGGAAGAAGGGTTTAACGTGTGTGTGTGTGTGTGTGTGTGTGTGTGTGTGTGTGTGTGTGTACACGTGCTTTTATATCATTACCAAAATCCTTGCCTTAGTTCACCTGCGTTATCAAGTCCTAAAATTAATTCTTCAAAACAAACCCAGGGATCAAGCCAGAGGTTTCCTGGAAGCCCAGAAGGATCGTTTCCTGTACAGACGCACACATACTGGCTTGTTAATCTAAAGCTGCTTTAGGGAAGAGAATTCCTAGTTTACCAAGGACATGGTTCCTGCTGAAACTACTGAGAGGCAATGAAGGTACCAAATCAATTAACCCTTCACAAAGAAGCATTGTGGGGGGAGAATGAAAAGAGTGCTGAATTTGGTAGTCAAGACACCCAAGTTCATACCCTAGAAATGTCTCTTACTATCAAAGAGATTTAGTTCATCTCTGTGGGCTTCAATTTCTCTGTATGAATGGGAGTTAGATCAATCAATCTCTTGATCCCCTGTTATTTAGGGACCTCCAACCCACTTTTCAAAAGATTTCTTTAACAAATTAAAAGAGGGGGAAAATGATAAGGTCCTGAGTCACTATGTGGAGTTGGCAGAAATAACCTGAAGTACTTATAAAAAGAAACTCCACGTAACTGTATCCAATCAAAAAGCCAAGTTATGTCAAACTCTCAAGATTAAATTTCCCCTATTAATCTGTCCTTGGCCCATGCCATCTTTGCTGACTCCCTTTTGGGTTTTCTGCCTCATAGTGTCTTTGTCTTTAGCCTTGTTTCCCCCTACTCCCCTCCTGCCTAATCACATGCTCTCCCAACACCATTCCTGGTCTCTACTGGGTCCCTTCATTTTGTCTGTCACGCCTCCTTGCCAAAAAACCCCAAAGAATGGAGACTATCATGCTTGCCCGGCTATTGCTCATGGCACTTGTTTCTGGAACAGCTTCCTGCAGTTAGGAAGACTGCCTAGTGCTAGAGAACCTCAGAGGCAACAGCATTAGGGAAACGTCAAAGGCGGTTTTACCTGGGCCACCTTCTCATGATCCCCTGTGGAGGTGGTGATGTGCAGGATGTGGTGGAATCTCTGGGATGATGAGTTCAGAGGGCCCCTGCCCAGAGGGCCGCTATCACCATCAAGAAGCGTCTGGTCTGGAAGGAAGAAGTCCTGGCCAATGCGCTGCCTGGGGATGTCAAGGAGAAACAGCAGGCTGCCACCAGGCCCTCGGAGCTCGTGCTCCGGTTCATGAAACTCCTACACAAAAGTAACATCCATTCTACTTAAGTTCTTCCCCCCTTCACTGGATGCTATCATAGGTCTGAATTCCACATCCGGCACCAAACTGTGTCAGCAACAAGACTAGGATATGATCAACTCTGATGGACGTGGCTCTTTTCAACAATGAGGTGATTCAGGCCAGTTCCAATGTTCTTGTGATGAAGAAAGTCATCTATGGGGATGGAATGTGGATCACTACATGATATATTCACTTTTTTGCTGTTAATTTGCTTATGTTTTTTCTCCTTTTGATCTGATTTTTCTTGTGCAGCATGATAATATGTTTAGAAGAAATGCACATGTTTAACCTATATTGGATTACTTCCTGTCTAAGGGAGGAAAAAAATATGGAACACAAGGTTTTGCAAGGATTAATGTTGAAAACTATCTTTGCATGTATTTTTGAAAAATAAAAAGCTATTTAAAAAAAAATAAATTATGCTAACAATGAACAAGTCTCTTTTCTTTGGTGCTCTGTACAACAAGGGAATGACACCCAATGGTCTTAGAAGTCTTTTCTAGGCCTGGTAATTGTTATTTCACCATTTAAGGTGACTTTCTCTTCTGGCATTCTGTAATTCTCTTGTGGATGTGAATCAAGAAACACGCAGGACACTCTGCAAGAAGCAATGCCAACAAAAGCCAAAGATGATAATTATAAAAGCACAGCTGTGGTATAATAACACACACAATTGTGGAGTAGTGGGAAGAGCCTTAGCTTTGCAATTAAGACAACATACTTTTAATCTTGGCTGTGCCGCCTGGGAACCTATCTCTCCTCTATGCATCTGTTTTTTACTTATAATACAACAAAGTGTTGCTGATCAGGGCTTTTTTTAAACCTTTTTTGTGTCTATGAGGTCTATGGACCTTTTCTCAGAATGTTTTTAAATGCATAAATAAAAATGACAGGAAATCAATTATATTGAAATACAATTATCAAAATATTGAAGAAAACAAAAAACCTCCCAAAATCAAGTATATGGACCCTCAGGTTTTTAAAAACTTCTGGACTGAGACTTCTTTCAGTTTTGACTTTCTATATTCTATGTTCTAAGGTTCTACCTCTGACATGCTGCAATTCAATACATATGTGAGACGAAAAACATTAATAAAATACTAACAAAAGCAAGAAGTGACATTGATAGAAAGGAGAGAGAGAATTATAAACTTAAATTTAGATAGAATTGTGATGGGAAACTCATCCTGAGCCAGTCTCAAAAGGGAAATAATTCTAACCTATGCCTCAGTGGTTCCTGAAAGTATCATGAGATTAAAACTAAGGAGAAAAAGATAATAGCTTTTCCATCTGCCTAGTGTTTTGCAAACCTTAAAGCACTATGTAAATGTTAACTATTATTATCATCATTTCATAGGTGAATGTGACCTCAAAATGACAATCTGGTTCAGCCTCTTTTCTGAGGCTAAAATGACCATTTAAGGCCAAAGTTAAGGGAACACAGATCACCTGCTTCTTATATGACATCTGTTTAAATTAATATATTGGCCTGAGAATAAGCCATATTTGTTTAGCATTTTATTTGTATTTTTAAAATATTCTTTTATTATTATTATATACCTTTTCTTGAAGACATCCTGTTTGTAGAAAGAAGGAAAAAGAAGGCAAGGGAAGATGGAAGAAGGAAGGAAGGAATAAAAGAATAAGGAAGGAAGGAGAGAGAGAAGAAGAAAAGAGGAGAAAGAAAATGTAAAGTGCAAAGAAAGGAAGGAAAGAATAGACAGAAAGGAAAGGGAGAGAGAGAAGAGAAAAGGAGGCTGATAATATATTTGAGAAAGATTCCCATCCAAAATGGTGAAAAACAGAAAAACAATTGTGGAACCTAAAGGGGTAATTTAATTAACTAGAAAATTCATGTATGTGGAACTCAGGTGCAATTGCCTCACCTTGTGGTAGGATGAATGAGGTGCTGCTAACTTAGTAATAGTATGGTGCACAGCCAGGTGATGGGCAAGGGGACGGGGAACCTGGTGGTGGTTGTAAAAGGCGACACCTGGTGGCTGCACATAGCAGACTTATGAGGTTGAGAGCATGGGAGAGCAGGTGTTCCTGCTGGATTCACTTGTAGGCTGCATTAGCGCACCTGGCCAGGTAAAGAAGACCAAAGGAACCCTGCCCTGGCAATTCCCAGGGCTGACTTCCTGGAGCCTTTCAGGATATCTCTTTGTTCCCATTCCCACATACTCCAACATTCCCAGTCCAGAAACACAACAGTACCTCTGAATCTTGGGTAACTGGAATATTTCTTGCCAAATGGAAAACAAGCCTTTCTTCTGGTCCTTCAAGCCAATGCTCATGGTCTGTACCATCCTTGAACTCAGCTCCTTTTGACCTTGGCCATACAGAAACTAGGAATCCACCAAGCAGAGGAGAGAGGAAAACAGACATATAATATGAGGAAGGAACAATTCAGTTGGAGGGCAGGACGCAAACTTGAAATTTCACATTTTAGGGTACCAATTTCAGTAACTTCATTTCCCAAAATCTTGATGTTGTTCCATTATTTTTTTCCTTTGGGTGACAAGCTGGGCAATTGGGTGCAACAGTTTTATTTATTTTTCTCAATAGTATTTTATTTCCCCAAATACATGCAGAGATAGTTTTCAACATTCTATTCATTATTTTTTTTTAATTTAAACTTTTTATTTTCAAAAATTATGCATTTTTAACATTTTTAACATTGACAGTTGCATAGCCTTGTGTTCCAAATTCTATTCATTATTCTTAAAGCTTACAAAATATGAAGGTGAAAGGAATCTTAGATCTATCTCATTTTACAGAGGAGAAAATAAGTAAATGGGCCAGGGTTTGAAACCAGATTTTCTGGCTCCAAACCTAAGGTTATTTTATTGTACTACATAAACATGTGCAAGGTTTAGAGATAGAGAGTAAGAGATGGGTGTCAGACATTGGTTCCAGTAGAGAACATAGTATGGACCTCATTTTCTTAAGGAGTAGAACAAGGAGGCTGGGGCTCCAAGGTCCAGTTCTGACATACAGAACTCTAAAAAATATCTCAACCCAAGGTAGAAAAACAATACATGTGTGAAGATCTTGAGATCAATATATTCAAATGATCTAATGGATGTCAGGATGGCCCTACAAAGCCAACTAAAACCACAAAGACTCTTCAATTTTGAATGAGGAAGATCACAAGTTATCAATCTGGAGTCAGAAGATCTGGATTAAAATATAAGCTTGGTTTGTTACTCAAGTGACTTTAAGTAAACTGCTTAATCTCTGTGGGTCTTCGTTTCCTTGTGTGTAAAAACTGAGGGGCTGCCACTCTGGAAAACAATTTGGAACAGTATCCAAAGGGCAATAAAACTGTACCTATCCTTTGACCCAGAAATACCACTGTTAGGTCTGTATTCCAAAGAGATCAAAAAAAGAGGAAAAGGATTCATATGTACAAAAATATGTATAGTGGCTTTTTTGTGATGACAAATATTGGAAATTGGGAGGATGCCGATTGATTGGGGAATGCCCAAACAAGTTGTGATTTATGATTGCAATGGAATACTATTGTGCTATAAGAAATAATGAGCAGGATGCTCCCAGAAAAACCCAGGAAGATCTACATGAATAGATGCAGTGTGAAATGAGCAGAACCAGGAGATCATTATACAGTAACAGAAATATTGTAAGAAGGATCAACTGTGAAAGACTTACCATTCTGCTCAAAATCCAAGAAAGCCCAAAGGACTCATGATGAAAAATGCTATCCACTTCCAGAGAAAGAACCAATAAACTCAGAGTGCAAATTGGAGTATAATTTTGTTACTCTTTGTGTTTCTTGCTTTTTCTTGTTGTTGGTTTTTTTGTTGTTGTTGTTGTTTTTTTGGCAACATGTCTGATTTGGAAATATATTTTGAAAGACTTCACATGTATAACTAATATCATATTGCTTGTCTTCTCAAAAGTGGGGGAGGTTCAAAGAGAATTTAGAAATCAAAAAAAATGTTAAATTAAATTTAAAAATAAATTTTAATTTTTTAATTTACTTTTTGAAGTTGAATTTTATTTTTAATTTCAAATTATCCCCCCCCAACCCATTGAGAAGGCTAGAAAAATAAAATCCATTACAAATACACAGTTACACATAATAAATTACTGCATTAGTCACAATCACACGTGGCGTAACGGATAGAACACCAGCCTTGAAGTCAGTAGGACCCAAATGCAAATCTGACCTCAGACACTTCACTTCCTCACTTCGTGACTTTGAGCAAATCTCTTAACCCCAATTGCCTCAGCCAAAAATAAATAAATAAGAAAAAAATGAAAGAAGAAAATGTTTCAGTCTGCAATATGAGTCGATCAGCTTTCTGGAAGTGGATGGCATAAATCCTTTGGAAATGTGGTTGATCATTAGGACTGATTAAAAATCTTTTAAAGATGATTATCTTTATAGTATTGCTGTTACTCAATTAAAATTCTTTTCTGGCTTACTTCATGATAATCTGTTCACATAAATCTTCCCAGGTTCTTCAGAAATCATTTCCATATCTCACAATATTAACAGTATTCTATCATATTCACATATCAGAACTTGTTAGACACTCTCCAATTGAAGACATTCTCCTCAATCTCCAATTCTTTGCCACTAAAAATAGCTGTTAATATTTTTGCACAAGTCTTTTTTTTTTTTATTTCTTTGATATCTCTGACAAATAGACAGACTAGCAGAATAGCTAGGTTACAGTTTAGTAGTGTTTTAGGCACAATTTCAAAGCTTTAAAAGTTCTCCCTTTGAATTTCATACATTTATGTTTCCTTAGATTGGAGGTTGGAAAAGGTTTCACAAAGATTAAATTTTAAAATAAATTTTAAAAAATTAAAATTAAAAAAATATTAGGTGTACACACCACATAGCATTTGAGGTTCTTCTTAATTCAAAACCACCTATGATAGGTTTATAGCATATAAATATATGTAAAAATACAAACATTACTGCATTAGTCATAGTCAAAAATAAATACGAAGGGGCAGCTAGGATGTAGTAGACAGAAAACCTGAAGTCTCAGTGGCTTTAATAAGCTTTAAAACCTTAAAATTGCCTTATGAATTATGGGACAACTTGCAAATATACGCTATTAGTTTAATTGCTACTTTTTTTTAAAATATCAGTTATTTTGACTGTACACTTCCTTTCCTTCTCCCCCATGCCCTTTGAATGAAAAAACAAAAAACAAAAAACAAAACAAAACAAAAAAATCAACTAATGCGGTAACCATATCTGCCATGGTATACACTATTCAATATCTATAGTCTCAAGGTAGTTAAAATCACCCAGAGTTCAGTATTCTTTTGGATATTTTGTAATACTTTTAACATTATATGATGAGGTGACTTGGAAATCCATTATTTTGAAGCTACAGGTAACCTTAGAGAAGAGAATCACAGATCCCTTTGTTTTACAGGACAGAAAAGGTCCCATGATGTGCTAATGCCTTGGCCAAGGTGAGAACTCAGGTCTCCTACTCCAAATCAAGAGTCCTTTTCATTCTGTCAATGGTTCTCTTTCCTAGTCATCTAAAAGGATTTGGAAAAACCCTCTCATTAGATTTATGATGGATTATTAAAGGAGAGAGGAAATGCTTAAGGCTTGTCCTTTGGACATGGAGGGTTGATATCCTTTGGGGATCCCCACCAGAAACAGAACCTGAGACCAGGCAAGGAAGAAGACTGTCATATTCTAGTGTATGATGACCTAGAAAAGGCTCCATGTTTTAGAATCCCAACAAGAACAAGAGCTACCCAATGTTGCCATCTCCTACAGAAGGAGGGGGCACTTCAGTTCAGTGAAACCTCTGTCCCACCCCCCCATTCCTGAAAGTCACTGCCAAAGTTGTCTATTTGGGCTTCTACCTGGAGGGTGTTGATGCAAGAACGGATGTCATTTTCTGTCTTCTCACACAGCATCATGAGAGTACCAGTATCTGCCTTCATTCCCTGGCGCAAGGAGATCTAAGGCAAGATAATATTGGAGGTTAAACTTTCCTACTGGATTTATGTGCTCCCAGGACCAATTCTGGGGCATCTAGCTGGTACAGACCTGCAATCAGAAAGACTCCCCTTCCTGAATTCTGGCCTTGGATACTTACTAGTTGTGTGACTTTGCATAAATCACTTAACCCTGCTTATCTCAGTTTTTCAACAATGAAATGAGCTAAAAAAGAAAATGGTAGTATCTTTACCAAGAAAACTCCAACAGGGGTCATAAAGAGTTGGACACAACTGAACAACAAAAAAGAGTCAAGTTTATGTCCATAAGTCAGAAATGAGAAAGTACTAAGGGAAGGCTGACCTCCCCTTCAATCCTTTTTCTCACTTGTCTTCGCCATCTTGGTCTATTGAATAAACAATCCCCTTGCTTCATTTCTCCCCCTGAAAAAATACACAGATTATTCTCCATTGCCTTATTCTCTCTCTTCAAGCACTCTATCCACAGCAATTAACATATCCTAAAGACATAAAGCTAACTGTTGAGTAGAAATACTTTTTAGATTGGAGTACTTTAATTAAGGTACTGACCTCATTCAATCTCTGGACCAGTCGGGAAGGTAGTGTTTGTGGGAACTGTAGGAGGAAAGCCTGCTGCTTCAGTTGTCTCAGAGAAGGTGTGTATCTATCCAGGATCAAAAGAGATATTTGTGAAGCTCTTAGCACAGTGCCTAGCACATAGTAGGTGTTTAATACATCCTTGTTCCCTTCCCTCCCCCTCAATAAAGAGCGAAAGTGACAGAAAAAGCATCAGCATAGAAGTAGAACATAAATGATTGTCTGCTTTAGAGTTTAATAACCCATGGAATGGGATATGAACTAAAGAGCCCAGATTTAGTTTTTAAAATAAAAGCGCTCCCCAGGACCAGGAAATCGTTGTATACTTCAACAACAATACTATATGATGATCAATTTTTTTTGGATGTGGCCATTTTCATTAATGAGATGAACCAAATCAGTTCCAACAGAGCAATAATGTATTGAACCAGCTACACCCAGCAAAAGAACTCTAGGAGATGATTATGAACCACTACATAGAATTTCCAATCCCTCCAATTTTGTCCACCTGCATTTTAGATTTCCTTCAAAGGCTAAATGTACACTATTTCAAAGTCTGATTCTTTTTGTACAGCAAAACAAATGTTTGGTCATGTATACATATATTGTATTTAATTTATACTCTAACATATTTAACATATATTGGTCGAACTGCCATCTGGGGGAGGAAGGGGGAAGGAGGGGAAAAATTGGAACAAAAGGTTTGACAATTGTCAATGTTGTAAAATTACCCATGCATATATCTGGTAAATAAAAACTTTTTTTTAAAAAAAGAAATAAAAGTGCTCCCTCATGAGTTTAATGAGAATGTTAAAAACAAAAAGCAAAACACCGATCTGATGATGCGTCCAGATATTAAAGAGTATAGGGAGGTGGAAAAGGAAAAGCTGATTCAAAGTAAAGGCTCTACTTAAGAATTATCTGATAATATATACTAAGCCATAGGAGATCAATCCCAACCATCATTCACCAAATAAAAAATTCCAAATGAATTAGTTTTGTATTTATCATATACTATTAAGTAATCACAAGGTGCTTGTCAATGATCCCAAATTATGCATGAATGCAGAAGACTATCTTGTTAATACTGATCCTCTCAAATGGCATTATAATATCCTAAATCATGAAAGGCCTTAGTCTTGGAAGGACTAGATCTAAAGGTGGTGGAAAAAATTTCATAAGAAAGATGCACCATTATTTCTAATAATGACTCAAGCATCAAAAGTAAAGCAAGGGACATTAATTATTAATGATAATTATGAATTAATTATAAATCTATATTTATGACTGGGAAAGAAAGGTCAGTTGTGTCAGGAAAGTGAGGAATCAATAAGTAGATAGCCTAGGACTTATATTGGCATCCATGATGTATTGAAAGAAGGCCACCAGTACCTCAGATAGCTCTTTTATGGCAATCTTATGAAATCATTGAGGCAAGAATCCCATAAGATGAAAAGGGATGTTAAGTCTCCATCTAACAAGGAAGAGCCTACACTGATGAACTCCCACAATTTCACCAGCATTTTTAGATAATTCAGGATGTAAGAAGTATCCCCTATTCATGAACTAATGACAAATGACTAGCCAACTGTGTATAGTGGAAAGAGCTTGGATTAGATAATTTCTAATGTCTCTTTCATTTACAATTCTCTATATGTTTTGGTATTAAAAATTAGCAAAGCTAAAACAATCAAAAGTAGTGACCACATCTGCTGTATAGGTAACATTTTGTACCCATAGGTCTTCATTAAGAGGACCTAGAACAGTTCTAATACCATCATTTCGAATAGCACATTAAAGCTGGAAGAGGCCCTGGAAATCAGGTCCTAACTCTCTATTTTAGAGAGGGGAGATATCAAAAAGAAAGGAACCACAGATACTCACTGATCATTGCAGATGCAGATAATGGGCCGCAATAAAAGCCCCCCTTCTTTCTTTCGTTTCTTGCCACTTCCTGCTGTTCCTGCTGTCTCTGTCTCTCTAACATCCTTACGATTAATGATGCTAAGAAGAACATTGATGGAAGGCTGGAGAGAGGGAGGGAAATACATGGGTGAGTGGCTAGATTCCAGCATACAGGGATGTGATATAAAAGAGAACATATTTCTCTAAAATAATACACATATTCAGGGGTATACTAATAAATGTTTAACAATCAGTTTTCTGGAAGAAAAAAAGAAAAAAAATATATATATATATACACACAAGACACTTAAATTTAATCTGTATTGTTAACATTTTTTCCAATTAACAAAACAGTAAGTCAGGCCCTGATATGTAGGATTTTCTGAGATAATAAATGCTTATACTGAAAATTTAGCAATTAACCCTTGAGAGTCTTAATGAGCTGACTCCAATATATATTAGTGTCTACGCCATCCCTATCCCACTTAAAAAGATACCACCAATGGGTGGGAAAAAAGGAAGAAGTGCAGTAACAACAAAAAATTGTAAATTGTACAGATCTGGGCCCCTTTAGGCCTAAATCTGAGCTGTGTACACTTCCCCCTTATGAACTCTGCAGTAATCTAAACGTTAATTTGTCTGCTCTTTGAAGTGGTGAGAAAACTGTGATTTTTACTTGATAGTGTTTGTCTCACAGTAGAGACAGGGAAGGAAAAGTGAATTAGCAGATTAAAAACATACAAGTGAGTCCCAGCCAACTTAATGTTCAGCCAAGAGACTTCCTGACTGATAAGGAATGAGGCTGGGTTACAGACTGGTTTGGTATGTCCAAGTGGGCAAGTTCCATGGATGGTTTGGATGAGTTCTGGAAGAAGGGATGCAATTCTAACCTTGGTGCCCTGGGAGATAAGAGGCTTCTGGTCTAAGGAGAAACACAGTAAAGTTGGGAAATTTTATTCCCACGGCTTTCCTGGGTCCTCATTCTTATTCTTCCAATTTTACCACTTTTTAAAGGCTTAGCTCAAGCTTCTCCTTGTCCTCCAGGAAACCTCTCCTGATTTTTCTGGCCCATATTCTCTTTGTTATGAAGTCTCCAAAGTTCAGGTCTAAATCTTTTCTTACTCTCATGTGTTCCATTCATCAGTAGAGGGCCAAAGTTTGGGCATGGATGTGTACCACAGCATATAAATAGGTGGGCCTATAAAATGACAAATTTGTCCTTCTTAAAAAAAAAAAAAAAAAAAAATATATATATATATATATATATATATATATATATATATATATATATATGTATACATATATATATATTATGTCCCACTTTATGTGAGAAGAGCAGCTGGCACTTAAAAAAAATTATTGTTCATTTTTCAAACCTGTTTAGTTCATTTGGGGTTTTCTTGGCAAAGACACTGGAGTGACTTGTCATTTCCTTCTCCCTTTTTTTATTTTTTATTTTACATATGAGAAAACTGAGGCAAACAGAGTTAAGTGATTTGCCTAAAATCACACCGCTAATTAGTGTGAGAGGCCAGATTTGAATTCAGGAATGAATCTTTCTGATTCTGGCTCCATCCAATGCATCACTTAGCTATTATCTTGGTACGGGGGTAAAATACATTTTAAATAATTTTTACTAATCAATTCAGACATTCCCTCTGCCTGGCAATATCTGAGAACAGCTGATGGGGATGGATCAAACTGCTGTTGTCTCTGACTGAAGTTCACTGGCCTATATAGGGATAGAGCCCATGACTTTGGCCCCATGAGCACCACAGTGTAATGATCCGAGAGTCTGTACCCACATCATGGTGGAGGGCCTGTGGAGAGCCAAGATCTGATTGTATAGTAGCCTAAAAGCTCTTTCAAACTCAAGCATACCGTGGGCGCACCATCTATTTCATCGATGATCAAGCAGTTGGGCTTCCCCTTGGCTCCCAAAACCGACTCCATCTGTGTGGCTGCTTCGATGCGAGTCTTGAAGACCTCAGGACTACGGTCATCACTGAAATAGAACCAGCCCAAAGCCCATCAGAGCAGTAAAGAATTACTTGCTGCCTAGGGCAAGGGGCTAGAGCAGAGGTTCTCAAACTACGGCCCTCGGGCCAAGATGTGGCCCGCTGAGGATGTTTATGCGGCCCGCAGGGTTATGGCAAATGGGCTGAAGGGCAGAGACAGAGTGTGAGCTTTTGTTTTTACTATAGTCCGGCCCTCCAACAGTCTGAGAGACAGTGAACTGGCCCCCTATTTAAAAAGTTTGAGGACCACTGGTCTAGAGGAAGAAAGGGAGAAAAATTTGGAATACAAGGTTTTGCAAGGGTAAATGTTGAAAACTATCTTTGCATGTATTTTGAAAATAAAAAGCTATTATTATAAAAAAAATTCCCTACATAGGGTCATTAAAAAAAAAAAAATTATGAGTTGGGAGGAGACCTCAGAAGGTCATACAAAGCAATCCCCTGCCTTAAGGCCAAGAATGACTATACAATATAAGGTGGACATTTAAGAAAGCCTTCTTGTCTCCAATATAGGTCTCTTCCTGTTGATAGCCCAGGTCATGGGGGAAAAAAAACCCGCATTGGACTTGAGAGTTAAAAAGTCTAGATCTATAGGCCTACTTATTAGTAGCAAAGCATTGTAATCCTTGGTTTCCTCAACTCTGAAGTATATATATAATGATACTTTCACAATCTCTCTCAGAGGCTTGTTGTAAATAATAGTAATAATAACTAACATTCACCTAACACTTCAAGGTTAACAAAGTGCTTTATTTATGCTATGTCATTTGATCTTTACAACAACCCTGAGAGGTAGATACTATTAGTATCCTCACTTCACAAATGAATAAGATGAGGTTGTGCTCACTCTGGGAAGTGTACTATGCAGGATTTGAACTCAGGGTTCTTGACCCAAAGTCCAATATTGTCAATCATGTAAGTTCTCTTTTTTCTTCTTAAAGTACATTTTCCTAGTTTCAAAATTTACCTGCTAGAGATTTCCTCCCTTGAAATCTCTTGCCCCTACTATACTCACCTGGCATTCATCTCCACCACACTGTACCCAGCATGTCTGGCAATCACGTGTGCCAGGGTGGTTTTTCCCAGCCCCGGTGGGCCACATAGAAGGGCTACCTGTAGTCAAGAGAAGACAGAAAAATGCCCTGAAAGCCTATGAGGGCATGAAATCCTCCTTGACTAAATCCCACCCCACCATATCCCCCCTTTTTTTGACTCTTAAAAAACATAATCAGCACCACACAGCTCAGTGCTTGATAAAATATCACAAAGTATAGTTTTCTGTTTGGGTTTTGTCTGTGAATTTTGTCTTCCCTAATAAAGTTTCAAGTCCAAGATGGACTTATAAATGGAAAGAGCAGAGGACGGGGAATTGGGAAACCTGGACTCAGTGTCTCTGCCATTTAAGTTTTGTGACTTGAGGCAACTCAATTTATTTCTTTGGGCCTCGATTTGCTCATCTCTAAAGCCGGGACAATGAGACCAGCACAACCTTCTTAGCTGGATTGTTGTGAGCAAAGCCCTTTACAAGCATGAGGGAACAGAATTTATCCTCATTATTATATTGCTTGTTTAAAGTATTCCCCCCCTTAAAATGCAAAAGATCTCTTCCCAAATCTTACCCAATTAAATACACAATAAACATAAAAGATAGATTTTGCCTTAGCTTCTGTCCAAATAGTCACAGATTTGGATGAAGAATTAATGGAATGAGAATTAGAGAGGTTGAATCTTGGGCCTGCTGAGCCCCTCACCTTGTATTTGGGCCTGTTGTTCTGATCCAACTCAGCATCCAAGATCTCCTCCATTATCTGCTCTTTGGTCTTCCACTTCTGGGGCTCTCTGCCTTGTTTAGAGGGACCTCGGACTGATGGCTGCTCAGAATTCAGTTTTGGTTTCTTGGCGACCTTCTCTCTGCCAAACACCACCACGTCCCATAGCTTGAGCCACTTTAGAAGACAGCGGTTGGTGTACTGTTGGGGAGAGTGGACATTTTCATGAGTGGCAGAGAAAGAGACACTACTGGGGAAATTGTCAATTCACGGGCAAAGTGTAGACAGTTTTGTTATTCAGTCATTCCTAACTTTTTCTAAAAAAAAAAAAAAAAAAAAGCTTTTTATTTTTGAAACATATGCATAGATAGTTTTAAACATTCATCCTTACAAAACCTTGTGTTTCAAATTTTTTTACTTCCTTCCTTCCCCTCCCCTAAATGGCAAGTAATCCAATGTATGTTAAATATGTGCAATTCTTCTATATTTATTTCCATAGTAACTATGCTACACAAAAAAAATCAGATCAAATAGGAAGAAATTGAGAAAGAAAAAAAAAGCAAGCAAATTACAACAAAAATAGTGAAAATACTATGTTGTGATCCACACTCAGTTCTGGATGCAGATGGCTCTCTCCATCACAAGTCTATTGGAACATCATTCCTAAATCTTCATGACTCTATTTGGGGGTTTTCTTGCCAAAGCTATTAGAGTGGTTTGACATTTCCTATTCTAGCTAATTTTATAGCTGAGGAGACTGAGGCAAACAGGTTTAAGTGACTTGCTCAGGATCACATAGCTGGGAAATATCAAATTTAAATTCAGGAAGATGATTTTTCCTGACCCAGGTTCAGAGTTCTGTGCACTATGGAGCTACTCAGCTGCTGTTAGAGATCACCTAATCCAACCCTTAATTTTACAGATGGGAAAACTGAGGTCCAGAGAGCTCACATAGTCAATTAGTGATAAAGATGAATTCGGACTCTCTGCAGTGCTGTTTCCAAGCCAAATGATTTGAGTACTGCCAATCTCTGCTTCCAGAGAAGTCACTGTTTGATTTCTCTTGCTCTTGGCTGCCAGGAGAAAAATTAAATTTCACAAAGAACCCCAAAAGCTGGCTTCTCCAATCAGGGCAGTTCACCAGAATGCCCTTTCATTGTGCATTTCAATTATTTTGAAGGAAATATTTACCACTAACAACAACTAGATTGCTTTAACTGGCTCTGCCACTGTCTTGCTGTGTGACCACAGACAAGTTGCGGAATTGCTCAGGACCCAAGTTTCATCTAAAAAATGAGGGGTTTAAACAAGGTCCTCTCCAGCTCTATCCATGGCTATCATCAAATCTCCTTCAGCCATCTGGATTTATCAGTAGCTTTTCCTTTAACCTGTTAAACATCCACCTTTCAATTCCCTCCAAGCCCAGTGGCCATCATTCTATCGATAATATTCCTAGAACTAGCAAGACATTAATTAAATTTGTTTTCTACTTCTACCCCTAAGCTCCCAACATGCACACAATTTTTGTGATGAAGAAACCAATTCTGCTTCTTGGAATACAAACTCACATCATCACTGAGCAACTCCCTGTAGTGCCTGGGGGTGAATAAGTCGACCCAGAGGCTGTGTTGTGGGAAGAGTCTTGATTTTCTTTCTCCTCTTCTTCTTCCATCCCTCTGGCTCTACTGACACCATCCCCCATTTCTGGGGTCTCCCCTTCAGGTTCACTGGCCCCTTGGTGCCTGAAAACCAACATAATACCAACAGGTGAGCATCAAACAGCCAAGCGTCCCAGCTCTAGAGCGTTCCCAGCTCTACATCCACACTGCCTCCTACTTACTGCATAGGGATGCAGGTTTTCCCTCACTGGTAACATATGGCGTGTCACTAGAGCTATACACTAGTGTATATAATATTGTCATTTTCATCACTACCCAACCATGAACAATGACCATCACTCTGATTATTTAAGCTTTCCTATTTTGCTGTACAGCTTGTTTTCTAACTCTATTCACCTAAATCCTGAGTTCTTGAAGAGAAGTTAATTTTTATTGTGAATGAAATTTTTTTTTTTTTTAAATCTCTTCCTGACTCTTTTTGGCAATAGAGTGATTCAGGCCCATTTCATGGATTTGTGATAGATGGAGTCATCTGACTCCAGACAAAGGACTATGGGGGCTGAAGGTGGAGCACAACATGTTGTTTTCACCTTTTTTGTTGTTATTTGCTTGCTTTTTTTTCTTTTTTTTTCCCCTTTTTGGTTTGATTTTTCTTGTATAGCATGATAAATGTGGAGGTACATATAGAGGAATTGCACATATTTAACATATATTGCATTGATGGCTGTCTAGGGGAGGAAGTAAGGGAAAAGAAAAGAGAAAAATTTGGAACACAGGGTTTTGCAGGAGTGGACGTTGAAGGCTATCTTTGTATATATTTTTAAAATAAAAAAACTATTATTTAAGCTATTATTTAAAAAAAAAATCCCAGGGGCAGCTAGATGATGCAGTGAATAAAGCAACAGCCCTGAAGTCAGGACTTCACAGTCAGACACTTAATACTTCCTAGCTGTATGACCCTGGGCAAGTCACTTAATCCCAATTGTTTCAGGAAAAAAAAAAAAAAAAATCTCTTCTTGAAGGGTCTTGTTAGCACTAGTGAAAAAATTTGAGGACTTTGGTGTGTTTCATTGTATGTCTTTCTATTGAAGGAATCTGTTGTGATTAATTTGTTCATTGATTTCTAGAATTCTTTTTTTTTCTTATTATACATGCATATTAATTTTTAAAATACACATTTCTTTATGAATCATGTAGGGAGAGAAAAATCACAACAAAAAAGAAAACCCCCAAGAGAAAAAAAAAAAAATAGAAGAAAATTTTTTAAAAAGTGAACCTTGTACATTTTGATTTACATTCAGTTTCCATCTCAGATTCTTTAATGTAGCTCATCATATTGTATGCAAATAGAGAATTCTGGTACAATTTAGACTAAAAGTTGCTGGATTTTGAGTCAGAGAACCTGAATTCAAATCTCACTTCTGATATTTACAGTATGTATGACTAAGAGCAATCTTATCTGTAAAAGGAGACAGATGGATGATTTCAAAGATGATTTCTAAAGTGCCCTTCTTCTCTAAAATCTATCATGACTTAACTGTCTCACAGTAGGATAAGGGCCAGATGCTAGATACTACTAGAGTAGTGGGAATGTACTATAGTAAGCTATCTACACTTTCTCACACATTGACCAGAGCATGAATTTGGTTAGTTGGTGAGATTATCTACAGGACTCAGATTTGGGCTAATACCCTCACATGAACAGGAGGGTACTTCCTTCTGGGGAAGCAACAAACAAAGGGGACTTTAGAACCAGTGTCAGTAGTGTAAAATCCACAGAAGGCCAAGGGTCTTGGGAAGCAAAGTCTTTCCCAGATAAGCCAGTTACTGTTGTTCAGTCATTTCACATCTGACTCTCTGTGATCTGTTTGGTATTTTCTTGACAAAGACACTCAAGTGTTTTGCCATTTCCTTCCCCAGATCATTTTACAGATGAAGAAACTGAGACAAACATGGTAAGTGACTTGCAGAGTCACATAGCTGGTAAGTATCTGAGAATGGACTTGAATTCAAGTCCTTCTAACTCCAGACCTGGTGCTCTATTCACTGTGCTACCTAGCTGCCCTAGAGAAAACAGGAAGAAAAGTGAATAAACTCACCTGTTAAGCATCTCAGTCAGTTTTTGTGAAGCTTCCAGAACCTTCCGCCTACGCTGCAAACAAACAGATGAGAGGAATCACAAAATCAGGGCTGGAAAATATCTTATACATCATATAATCTCACCCTCTCATTAGAGATGGAGTGAGGTCCACAGAGACAAAATGATTTGCCAACAGATATATAGACTGTGTGTGTGTGTGTATAGTTATTTTTATATAAACATATAAATAATAAATTGTATTGTTTTATATAGACATATATGGCTATATATATATAGACATTAAGTGATAGATTCAAACCCAGCTCCCTTGATGATATATCTAGATATTTCTCTACCATACGAAATTAGGATTACATTATGCTTTAAGACCTGCAAGAAAAACATATTTTGTAGGTTTAACAAAAAATTCACGTTTCAAATTTCAAGCTAGATTTTTCAAAGTTTCGTTGAATACAGACTATTTTATAGAAAGTGGATCTGGTTAGGAATTGGGAAACTTTGATTCTAATCTTTTCTCTGATTCCTTAGACAAAAAAAAAAAAAAAAAAAAATGCCTCAATGCCTCTCATTGTTATACTTTGCAAGCACATGGAGAGAGAATGAGAGGATAGCTACATCAAAATTACAAATAAATTTCCATTTCAATAGCCTGTATGAGTATTTACAAAGTGTTCCCTTCATCCCAGTTCAGTGATATAAGAAAAGTCATTTTAAATATTAGTAACTTAAAAAGTTATTATTATCTTCCCCATTTTACAAATGAGAAAACCGGCTTGGAGAGGCTGACTTGGTTATGTTAGAAATGTGAAACAAAACAACAATAAAAAGAGAAGAGAAGAGAAGAGAAAAGAAGAGAAGAGAAGAGAAGAGAAGAGAAGAGAAGAGAAGAGAAGAGAAGAGAAGAGAAGAGAAGAGAAGAGAAGAGAAGAGAAGAGAGGAGAAGAGAAGAGAAGAGAAGAGAAAAAAACAACTTGGAACTTCAGATCTAGTGCTTTGCTTTTGTTTTTTCATCAGGCTTCATCAATCTTTCTCCCTCCTCCAACCAGGAGTCCCCAAGCACAAAGAACCTCTAGACATGGAGCCTTACCTCATCAGCAACCTGCTCCTTCAGGTAAGAAAAGGGCATACCCAGCAAATGGAGTTGCCCATGTCCACGCCAGGCAGCATCACACTGGGATAGCTGAGGGAAACAAGGTATGTAGATACAGCACTTTTGTAAAACCCCTTCCCAGGGGCAAACTCCAGGTCTCCTCTCTGTGTTCTCCACTAGATGTCCTTTCCCTCCACAATTATCCATACTCTCCCCCCACACACACACCTCCCAGTAGTATACCTGGTCTTGTAAAGAGGAAATGAATGATAATTCAAATATCTATAGATGGGAATGAGATCAAGGGTTTAATTAACACTGCTTCTGACCATTTGTATTTAAATAGGACTAAAAGAATGATCCTCTTAACAGCAGAATTTTGGAAGCCACTGTGATGGGTAAGGATTGAAAATGTAGGCAGTCTCTAGGACTAATGATAAGACAGGTCAAATCTTATTTAAGCAGGCTCCACAGATAGCTCAAATTCTTTTCTTATCCAGGAATTAATTAGGCCATATAGTTGGGCAAAAATCCAAACTTACTAAGATAAACTAGTATGAACAAAGTACTTAATTTTACACAAGAACCCTTCCTTCCCTAAGACAAGAATGTTCCTTTAAATCATGAGCTATCCTGGTTAATTTTAAATTGGGTTTCAATTTATATACAACTTTTCAGAAAAACTTTACCTGTTGTATAAAGGCAGGCACATTTAAATGGAGCAGCCAGTATAATACCAGGCAATAGATAGCTGTGAGTGCCCAAATGAACTAATTTCTAAGATATCTTCAGCTTTAAAGTTTTAGGATAATTCCAAGACTTAACAACTGGGGTGTAATTGGCCGGGTTTCTACTCATTGTCACTTTGCTATGTAGGTCTAAGCTAATTCTTTTTCTAAAATCCAAGGAAGCTGGCTCCTAGACTTGACTGGACTAGAAGACTAAAATTCAAAAAGCCCCGTGTCAGTGAAGCCTCCTGGTCACCTAAGAGCACAAATATAAGACATCCCAAATAAATCCATAAAGGCATACATATAAAATATATACAAATATAAGGGTATAAATATAAAGTATAATGTACATAAATAAGGACACATCAAAATGGAGTGAAAGCCCTTCACACCTGACTGACGTTCCAATGTCTTGACCAGACCCTTTCAATATGAAGGTGAGTGTGTGTTGGGAGTGCTGTGTGTACCCAAGCTGAGAGTTGTATACTTGATGGATATCCTTTTAATGCTATGACTAAATAAATCTCCTTTTCTGGACTGTTGGATGACTTTTAAGTGTCTTATTTCATTCCAAATTGAACCTAAAATACCAGAACTGAGTACTAGCCCAATACATGGGACCATCAGACTAATTCTTCTTCTCCTCTTCCTTTCTTCTTCTTCCTTCCTCCTCTTCCTTCTTTCCTCTTCTTCCTCATCATCATCCAACTTACCCTTTTTGTCTTAGGAGATACTACTCAGTTTCATGTATCCCACATTGCAAGAAGAATAGACTACTTTTTTATTTATATGATAAGCTGCTTGAAGGCAGGGCCTATAATCACAAGGGGTAGAACACAGAACACTGAAGGCTCAGCCAACCCTCCAGTCCCTCTTACCTTCACTCCTACTCCCAAGGGATCATCTTTTACCGCCATGTAGACCCTGGTGCCATCAGTGGAGGTCACATTGATATATTCCTCCAGGACTGGGGGACGTTTTAGAATTAATTTCTTGTCCCGAGAAGGAGACGGTGTCATCTGTAGGAAACCCACATCACTGATGTCCAGGGGCCCTTGGTCCAAAAGCTTGTCCAAGTCTCTATAGCATCCACGGGGAACAAGCACAAATACTGATGAGCAAGTCTGACGGTACAGTGACAAAACTTCCCAATTTTGTACAGTGGAATGAGCACTGTACTAAGAATTGGATAGGATTGCAAACTAAAGTTCTATCACTAATTGATCAGGCAAATCACTTTTCTACTTTAGGTTCTACTTTCTTCTAAAAAATGAGAATGACCTACTTATTAATAATATATTTAATATTATCAATAATTAACTTATATAACACTTTAAGATTTACAAAGAGCTTCATCCCAAGAATCTCATGAGGTCAGTAGGACAAACATTATTGTTCCTACTGTTAAAATGAGGAAATGTGTTCAAAAGATTATGGATTATATTCAAGGTTATACAGATACTAAGTATTGAAGCAGTAACTTGAATTCAGTCTTCTGACTCCAAGATCAGCACTGTTTAATGATGCTTCCTATCTTTCACACTCATCATCTCATCCTATGGCAAATATCAAAAATATGAAAGAGGAAACTGAGGCACAAAGTGATTATATTAAGCCAAATTCAGAGTTTAGAGCTGCTGACTATAAATCTTGTGCTCTTTCCATATCACAAACATGTTTTCCCTCTGTTAATTATTTCCTGTTTTAACTTATATATAGGTTAAAACCTCTCCCTCTCTCTTTATACACACACACACACACACACACACACACACACACACACACACACACACACACACACACACACACCTTTGCTTCATAGAAGACCTTATGGAACCTCTTTTCAAAGCTGAAACTACCTCTCAGAGGTGGGGGGGGGGGTGTATATATTTGCCTGTTGTCTCCTCCATTAGACTGTAAGCTTCATAAGGATAGGGATTCTCTTTTTGCATCCCTAGAGCTATGTTTTATGAGCAAAACAGAATCACAGTAGTTCAAAAGAAATGTGAGATGTGCAAATTTAGAGATATCTCTATTCCAAATGGACTATTTGTGCCCAACCCGTGGTAGATCCTTTCAAGCTTGCATTAGTCTGATGGACCAGTCAGACACACCGTATCTCAACTCCAACATAATGATGTCATTTTGTTTCTCTTCAAGGAGGAAGGACAACTACCTACCAACCCACCAGCATCCTCAGTTTTGGACACAGTGCCAGACATATAGTAGATGCTTAACAAATACCTTGCTGTTTTTGCATGGTAGCCACCTGGCTACATTCACACCTACCTGTTATTCCATGCCTCTTGATGGTCCTCAGGAGAAAGGGGTGGGGTGATATCTTTGGGAGGGGAGTCAGGATAGATTGGTTCTTCCTCTTGTCCAAAGGTCAGCTTCTTGACTATATCCAGTCTCTGCCTCTTGGGCTTAGGAGCTGTTGAGACATGGAGTGAAAGTAATAAGGAGCCTGTACAGAGGGACCAATTGCTTAATTTCTTTTTTTTTGTTTCAGGCCCCTTAATTTCTGTAGGGCTGCCCCTTAGTTTCCAGTCTTTTGTATTGTCTTGGTCAAAGGGGCGGAACTAGGATCCAAGAGCTTCCTAAACTTATTCATTAAAAATGTCAAACTCTAAAGCTTAGGGATATCACTCCCAAACATCCTCAGCTTTCCTAGATAATCATCTTTGTCACCTGGGAAGACCATATGGAATCTCTTTTCAAAGCTGAAACTACCTCTCAAGATACCAAGTTCCTGAAATTCTATTCTCCTGAGTGTAATTAGAATTAGATTAAAAATGTAACTGGGAATGGGTAGTACATATTATATAGGGTTTTTTTGAAGTGGAAATTTATTGTCTCATATTTTGAATCCTCTCATATTCTACGGTGCACATTTTTTCTTTTCCTATTTTGTATTTAAGTTTCAAATAAATAAATGTAACTGGGAAATATTTAATGAAATAAATAAAAATATGACAGAATATAGATAATGATACTATGTGGTTTTCTAAGCCAATATGCAGCCGACCAATTAGTGCTTTTTTTTTTTTTTGAGTTTGACAATGCGGTTCTAGATATAAATTGGAAATAGTTTGTGATTTGCCCTAAAATGAGAAAGCCCTAAAAAGGCCCAATTCATCACACATATTTAGTCCAGAAGGCAAAGGTGAGAGTCCCAGGTAATATCTGATACTTGATATGGTCTCAGTTTTATAGTCATGATCACATCAGCCTTCTTGCTGCATTTTAGAAATGTTGTGGAAAAGTGTGTTCAAAAGAGAGTGATGAGGTTGGTTTCTAAACCATGCTATGGATTAATTAGGAATTGGGGATGCATTCGACTTGACAGGGATAAAACATCATTTTGTTTTTGTATTTTTATGAGATATTTATAATAAAAGATTGCTGGAACTTGACCCTAAAAAACAAGTACAAAGTAGCCAACAAGGGGGATAATGGGTAAAGAACATGGTATATCATAGACTTCTGATCTGTAAGTTAGTTTGGTTGAACTGTTTATTCCTGGACTTGGAAGAATCGAGTTCAAATCTGCACACAAATCACTTAACCTCTCTGTGTCAGTTTCTTCATCTATAAAATGGGAACAATAGCACCTACCTCTCCCAGTTGTTTTAAGGATATTATGAAGTATCATATAGTACTTTGCAAACCTCAAAGCATACTGTAAATGCTATCATTATTAAAGATGATTCTCTGAACATAGGAGAACAAGAGACATAATGGGAAATGTGGATTACGTTAAAATAAATGATAGCAATTAAGACGAAAAACGCTTATTGGCTTAGGAAGACTTGATTTTTTTTTTTTCCTGTCACCCTATAGAAGCAGTAGAGGAAAAAAAAATTAATAAATTCTTGTTGTTTAGTTATTTTCAATTGTGTCAGATTTTCCTGGCAAAAATACTGAACTGGTTTGCCATTTCCTCCTCCAAGCTCACTTTGCAGATGAAGAAATTGAGGCAAAAAGGGTTAAGTGACTAGCTTAGACTTATGGCTAGAAAGTGTCTGAGACTGGATTTGAACTGAGCTCTTCCTAACTTCAGGGTCAGCACTCTACCCATTGGGCCACTGAGTTATCCATGTTTACATGTTTATATATTAGGAATCAACAAACATATTGGAACGGCTTGTCTTGTTTTATACACACACACACACACACACACACACATATAATTTTTTTTTTTTTTAAATAAAGCGTCCTAATGTATTTTAAAATGCAAAGACCATTCTTAGCTTGTGGGCTGTGTAATAGATGGCTGCTCTATCTGGTTTGCCAGCTCTTCTTCTATACAAAAGTAGCATGGGCTGTCTCAGAGACTCTACAGCTCCTGGAGAGGTCTGCACAGCTACTTTTCAGGGATGTTCTGCTTCACGAGAAGAGTCAGTCTAAGTGACTTCTGAGCTCTCTCTATGACTTGTTATGGTTTCGAGTTAGTTCTAAGACGTGCTTAGTTTTTGGTGAGCCGCTCTACGACTTGAAGGCTCTAACCCTTCTCTAGCAGCAGGCCGACCCGGCCAACTTACTGAGCGCATAGTCCTCTGAGAATAAAAGCTCGGAGTCCTTTTCTTCCCTTTTGTCCTTGGGGTCAGCAGCCAGGCGCCGTTTCTTGGAGCCGCTGTCTCCTGCCTCCTTATGGTTTTTTCTGGGGGAGATGTCATTCTGTTGATGCTGGACGCTGATGACAGAGGGAATGGCGTCCGCAGACGTGATGGCTTCTTCGAACGTCAGCCTGTTCTTCTGGGGGTGTGAGGCTCTGGAGGGCGGGAGAGAGCGGCCTTCTGGAGGAAAAAAGCACCGCTGTCATAGCTAGAAGTAAAGGCTCAGGGAGAGGGTCACAAAACTACCAGCAGTGGTCATACACGGCTCTGGAGTAAAGGACTTGGATTCAGATCCTGTCTCTGCCTCCCTCCCTTGTGACGGCTTAAATGGCTCCCGTTTCCCCCATCTGTGGAGACAGTTAAGTTAGAATACTGGGCCTGGAGTGGAGAAGACTGAATTCAAATTTCTCCTTAAATACTTAAATCCTGTGTGACCTGGGCAGTTATTTTGTGCCTCAGTTTTTCTCCATTACAAAATGGGATCATCACAACACTCACCTCACAGAGGTGTAAGGATCGAATAGTCAGCAGACAAGAAACATTTATTAAATGCCCACTCCAGTGCGGGGTGAGCCAGCTGGGGTGGCTCAGTGGGTGGAGCTCTGCGCCGGAAGTCAGGAAGACCCGGGGTCAGAAACTGGTGAGCAGTGAGAACTTGGACCAGTCACTCACGTCCTGTTTACCTCAATGCGCTGGAAAAGGGAATGGCAATCCATGCCAGGATCCTTGCCAAGAAAGCTCCGGACACGGTCCTCGGGCCGGGAGCACAGACTGCTGGGCCCGAGGTCCCACACGAAATAGTGACGCTTACAGCCGCCTTGTGAAGTGGGTGCTGTTATTATCCCCATTTTACAGAGGAGGAAACTGAGGTTCAGATAATTTGCCCACTAATATAGGAGGCAGGATTCGAAGTCTTCTTGACTCTGTGGCCACACTGCCCTGGCAATAATAAAACGAGCTGATGACAGTCATTTTTACCCCTGAGTAAAGTGGCTCCCAGCAATTTTGTATAGACAGTGCTAATATTATCCCCATTTTGCAGATGGAAACTGAGGCAGCTTAGATTACCTGCCCAGGGACGCACCGGGAGGATTCCGAGTGCCCCAAGGCAAAGGATGCTCCCAGCTCACAGGGGCCGGGGCCGGGGTGCGGCCCCGGGCGGCCCTCGGTCTCACCCACCTTCCAGCTCCGCTAACACTTCCAACTCGGACGCAAACTGGTCTTCGAACTCATCTTGGACGCCGTAGAGTTCCTGCTCGTAGTCCTCCATCGCGGCTCCAGCAGACTCAGCCTTGGAAACCGCGGGGGCCGCGGCAGCCCAAGGGCGCGGGGTCCCAGCCTGAACACCGGAGACCGCCCGGAGGCCAAGCTGCCGGTCCGAAAAAACCCGCGCTTCCCCAGTGCGACGCAGTGCGCGCGCACCGCGGCCCTCGGCGAATTCCGGGAACGTTCCACCGGGCGGCAGCCAACCGGCGTTCCGCGTTCGGCTGGGGGCGTTGCAGGCTCTCCCATTGGCCGGCATGGCTCTCTGTCTAACCGTGGGGGCGGGGTGGGAAAGCCAATGCCACCACTGAAGGGTACGGAGGTGCAAGCTACGGCGGCCCCGGGAAGCGTGGCGGCGCGGGCTCTCTCCGCTGCGGAAAGGCTACTCGGGGGTGAGTCTGAAGCAACGCTCCTAGAGAGGGGAAGGGCCCGGACTGGGGGCTGGGGGAAGCGGGAAGGGCTCTCCTCAGGCAGCGGGGGGATACTTGCTCCCGGGGAAGCTGCCCCTTCCGGTGCGCCTTCGGGACACTGCGTGCAGCCCGGGAGGCGCGGACCCGGCTGTGCGGGAGGAGGCGGCCCGCCGCACAGTCCGGGCTCTGGCCCCCGGTGTCCCTCAGCCCCGATGGGCGGGGCTTGGCTGCATTTCTAATGCACTTGGTTGGAGAACGGGACCAGGATCCGGGCCGTGGGCCGCGCTGCTGGCGGGACTCTCCGGCGGGAGCCCTCTGCCTTTCCCAGGCTGCCCCGCCGGGGCGTGCGGGGCGCCACCCTCGGGGCGCGGGCGGAGTGCGTGCGGCCCGGGAGCGCTGCTTTCTCACCACTTTGCTAAGTAGGGACCTCCATTTTACTTCCAGACACCCTAACCGAGCTCACTTCTGAGTCCCGGGGTCTGTCCTGACAAACCGAACCCCAAACCGCCAGCCGCGGGGAGCGGTGTGCGGAGTCCTCCGTCACGCGTCGCCGTCCCCGGTGCGGGGGGCTGCCCCTCCCACACCCACGGGGTCCGTCACTCTCCGGGCTTGGGAAGTCCTGACATCTGTCTCTGGCTCCCGCGTCGGGTCCGAGCGCTCCGTCCTTTCTTTGGCTTGTATTTGCTCTCCGCTGTGCGCTTCCTCCCCCGCCTCCCAAAGGAGGCGGTGACCGAGTGCAAACATACAGACACACACAGATATCGGTAATCACACACATGTTAACGTGCACCTGGGCTCTCGGCTGCTCATCCTCCGCTCTTCCGAATGCGGACAGTGCTTTCCTTCGGCAGTGTTCTAACTCCGCCGTCTCCTCGTTTCCTCCCCACAGCGATGTCCCAGCCGTATACTGGTCACTGTGGTCTGAAACAGTATTGATTACTGCCGCCGACAGACAGCGTAGTTCCCTACTTTTCTCTTTTGATTAAATCTATGTTAGTGTGACTTTGTCAGAAATCGTGATCCTTCTCCCTGCTTCTTTACACAAACTCTTTGTCCGATTTGTGCTTTGTTTGCGTGTATCCCTCCTGCCGCCTCCGCTTTACTTCTGCCCGCTGCTTTTTCCTCCTACCCCCAGAATCTTCTCTTCTCCCCTTTCCTTTCCCCTTGCCTTCTTGTTTCTATCTGGATTTACAAAACTTTTATTAAGCCTTACAAATATATATATTGTTTCATCTGTGTCCCATTCCCCTTGATCTACATACTTGTTCCTATTCCCATTAGTTTATACCCTTCTGTATACCTTTATCCTATTCCCATTAATTTACACCCTTCTGTATACCTTTATCCTATTCCCATTAATTTACACCCTTCTGTATACCTTTATCCTATTCCCATTAATTTACATCCTTCTGTATACCTTTATCCTATTCCCTTACCCTCTTGTTTATTTCTAAATTTAGAAGACTTTTACTCCCTTCTGAAAGTATATGTTGTTCTCTCTGTAAGCCAGATCTGATGTGAGTAAAGGTTATCTCTAAAAATCCCTCCCTTATCATCTCCCCTCTCCCTATTCCCTTACCATTTCTTTCTGAACTTAGAAGACTTTATACCCGTGTGTGTGTGTGTGTGTGTGTGTGTGTGTGTGTATATATATATATATATCCTTTTTAATCCATTCCCATGGAGAGTGGGTTCAAAACTATCAGCCCTCTTTTTCCATATGGTTCCTGTCATCTTTTGCATCTCATTTGTAAAAGAAAATTACTCTTTTTACCTTTTCCTACAGGTTTTTTTTTTTTGTTTTTTTTTTTGCTGAGGCAATTGGAGTTAAGTGACTTGCCCAGGGTCACACAGCTAGGGAGTGTTAAGTGTCTGAGGTCACATTTGAATTCAGGTCCTCCTGACTTCAGGGCAGGTGAGCTAGCCACTGCGCCACCTAGCTGTCCAACATGGTTTTGCTTTTTAAAATCACATCATATTCGGTTCTATCCTCATCTTTCTTTTTTAAACTACCCAATTACTAATGATAATCTTAGACATATGGTTTACAGTTTTACATATAAAAAATAAACAAAATGTCAAGCCTCTTGTAGTTAGTCTTTGACTTTCACCTTATATTTTTTGGATCTTATATTCAGATTTTCTATTAAGTTCAAGTCTTTTTGCAACAAAATCCTGAAAGTCTAGCAATTTATTGAACATTCTTTTGTTGTTGTTGTTGTTGTTTGTGATCATGGTTAACATTGCTGGGTTTAATAACTTTGGTTCCAATCCCAGGTCTTTTACTCTGAAATGTGTTCCCACTAATACATTGTTGGTGGAATTGTGAATAGATCCCCACCATTCTGGAGGGTGATTTGGAACTATGCTCAAAGAGTTATCCAACTGAGTATACCCTTTGATCTAGAAGTGCCTTTGCTGAGTCTGTATCCCAAAGAGATCTTAAAGGAGGGGAAGGGACCTGTATGTGCCAGAATGTCTGAGGCAGCTCTTTTCATAGTGGCTAGAAACTGGAAGATGAATGGATGCCCATCGGTTGGAGAATGGTTGGGTAAATTATGGTATAGGAAGGTTATGGAATATTATTGTTCTGTAAGAAATGACCAGCAGGAGGAATGCAGAGAGGCCTGGAGAGACTTAAATCAACTGATGCTGAGTGAAATGAGCAGAACAGGAGATCATTATACACTTCAACAGCAATACTATATGATGATCAATTCTGATGGACGTGGCCATTTTCAACAATGAGATGATTGAGGCCAGTTCCATTACACTCGTGATGGAGAGAGTCATTTGCACCCACAAAGAGGCCTGTGGGGACTGGGGGTGGATCACAACATGTTATTTCACTTTTTTTGTTGTGGTTTGTTTGAATTTTATTTTCTCTCTCTATCTCTCTTTTAATTTTTTGATCTGATTTTTCTTGTGAACTAAGATAATTATGTGAATATATATGTCTATTTTGGATTTAACATATTTTTACCATGTTTAACATATTATATGGCATTTAGGAGAGGGGGCAGGAAAAGGGGAGGAAAAATTAGAACACAAAGTTTTTCAAGGATCAACGTTGAAAAAAGCAGTCTTTCATGTTTTGAAAATAAAAACTTCAATAAAAAAGAAAGAAAGAAAAATAATAAATTGAAATGTAGTGTTCCAAGAACTGTGGTCTTTTAATGTAAATACTACTAGGTCTTATGTAATTTCAATTGCGGCTTCCCCTGTATGTGAATAGTTTTTTTCTTGTTGCTTGTAATATTTTCTCCTGGAACTGGGGTTTTTGAAATTTGGCTATTATAGTCCTCTAGGTTTTCTTTAATTTTTTTTTCAATGATTGATGAATTTTTTCTATTTTTACTTTCCCCTCCTGTTTTAACATATAAGATAATTTTCTTGTATTATTTTTGTCAAGATTACTTTTTGATCATCGCTTTCAAGTAGTCCAGTACTTTTCAAGTAACTCTGATTTCTCTTCTTGATCTGTTCCCCAGATTAGTTGTTTTTCCTTATGAGATATTTCATAGTCTCTCTTTTTTTCATTCTTTGTATTTTGTTATTTATTATTTCTTAATGTCTTAGAAGTAGTTTCTTAGTAGCTTCCCTTTGCCCAAATCTAATTTTCAAGGGGCCATTTTCTTCCTAAAGATCTCCTTTTCCTATTAGTTGACTTTCTTTTCATAATGTTTTTGTCATCTTAGGAAGGACAGCAGTATACATGGACTCTTCTCCCAGAGGGATTTACTAATACCTCCTCACATTTCTCCCAAGTTTTGCATAACCATCCCACCTCATTTTTCCTTGTCTTTCCACTCAGTTCTTCCCCAATATAGAGATCTGTTGCTTTTCTTCTCTGACTTAGGAACAGGAGAATATGATACCATTGCCTTCAGTTTTGCTGTTCCTCTGCTTAGTTCTTTGGGTACTTCCTCTGGCACTGCCTCCCATGATCCTGCTTGGATTATAGCGACCCAGAACTTCTTCTCCTCTGCTTCAAAAAGACAATTTTGGACCTTCCTAACTCCGTTGGATATTGCCAATCCTAAAGACTCAAGTGTTCTGTCCCCTGGCTGCCAGAGCTGTGATCCCCTTTCTCACTCTATGAAGCTTCAGCCTGTTAAGGTCTCCCTTTTGGAAGCACTGGCTCTCACTCTCCCCAGTTATTCCCTCCCCTGTGCCTTTTGCTCTGGAACAAGGAAGGGATGCTGCAGGCAGCACAGAAGCACAGGGAACGTACAGACCGGTTGGGTATTGTAGCAAACAAGTAGAAGCCATGGCCAGAGGCTCTACCTCAGCAACATTATTGCACTGGCCAAAGCCCTTAAGCAGAGGTGCTTTTTGCACCCCATGAAGTTAAATCCCTCTGAAACTCACGCCCCATGCAACACCTGTCAAGCCAGTACCTAGCAAAAATCGCACCCAACTGCTCTGGAGACTTAAAGCACTGACTCCTGCTGAGCTTGTAGAAACTACTTCTTGCCGTGGGGGGCTGATTTGGCTCTGTTCTAGCTGTGCTTGCACCTCTGGGATCACCTGTGAATGCTAAAGTGGCCCTTCAGGAAACCCCTGTTTTGGGGACTGATCTCATCTCTTCACAGATGGCTCCTGGCTGTGGAATTCTGGGGACATGTGATTACAGGTAGTGTGAGGGCCTGAGAACTGGGGTAAAGATGCACATTGAGAATTTGTCCTGGTCATCGTCTGTATGTTTTCCAGTTGGGTGGAGATCTTCCTATGGGGTAGAAAGCCCTATGTGAGTCCAGCATCCCCTCCTGGGGAACATCCCCATAATGATAAGAAAATCCATTTCACTGGTCAGGAATAAGGAGATATTATCAGCATCCAGGTTGTGTTATCACCTCTATAATAAGCTCAGGGTTATTTGCCCCATCCCTGACTGATGTAAGCTCCATGAAGACATAACTTTCTATCCCTGCGTCTCCTGGCACAATGCTGAGCTCTTTCCCCAGTTAAGTGCCTCCTTCTACCAACTTGGATTGGGTTGCTTATGGACCTGGCCTGCTTCCTGAAAATCACAAGAGATTTTGGCCTGGAGCCCTGACTCCTCCCAGTTTCCATTAGGGTCATCATTTCCCTCAGCCTCAATTAAGGTCTTCATTTATTCCATTAAGTAAATTGCTGAAAGCCATTTGTCTTTTTCTCCAAGCAGTCCACAAACCTAGCTAATGTTCTTGCTAAGTGTTATCTTGGTTTCTGGGAAGCGATTAAAGGAAATTAGGAGATGGGGAGAAGTAGATAACTGTATTAAACTTGTGTCCTTAATGATTCATGGTGACAACTTATGGAGAATAGGGGCCTGAATCCTGCTTCTGCCATGTATCAGCTGTGTAACCATGTGGATCTTGTCCAGCTCCAAATCTGATCTTCTTGGCAATTCCAACAAGCACCAATCACAACCACCTCCTGAGGGAGAACTGTGGAGACTGAATGTAGTTCAAAGTTCATAGTATTTGCACTTTTTTTGTTATTGTTCATTTTCTTGGGTTTTTTTTCTTCTCATTTTTCCCCTTTTTGATATTATTGAAGCTCAAAAAGAGACCCCAAAAGGTTGGGCTCGAAGACTGGTGTTGCAAGGTGTCTCAAAAGAATTTTCAGGCTTGAACCCAGCTCCGAGTCAAGGGGTAAAGTTTATTGTAATTGTAACACCAATTGAAGCGGGATAAGTTCCAAAAGAATTTAGGAAAGAACCAGGAGCAAGAAGATAAATGTATAGGAAAAAGCCAAGATCCAGTTCTTCATGTCACTGATATGTTAATTTTATGGCTTAGAGGTAGAACTGAGGGGTGGTCTGGTAGGCACTTACCATTTGTCTCATGACCAACAGATATTATCTGACATTAATCTATGTTTCCAGGACTATATTACAGTATTCCCGAAACCAGGAGACTTTAAGATCATTGACAAACAGATTGTTAGAACAATTGCACTCCTAAGGTCTGGGTGGCCTCAGGATTACTGCTGTCTTTCCCCTAGAAGATGCACCCCCATCAATCTGATTTTTCTTGCATAGCATGACAAATATGCTTAGAATTGCACATGTTTAACCTATATCCAGTTGCTTGCTGTCTTGGGGAAGGGGGGAGGGAGAGAGAGAGGGAGAAGAATTGCACATGTTTAACCTATATCCAGTTGCTTGCTGTCTTGGGGAGGGGGGGGAGAGAGGGAGAGAGGAAGGAAAATTTGGAACATAAGGTTTTGCAAAGATGAATGTTGAAAACTATCTTTGCATATATTTGGAAAAACAAGGTACTATTAAAAAATAAAATAAATCTGATCTTGTCAAAGGGAAGTAAGAAAAGGGATGCCATCCACTCTTCATTTTACCAAGGGTAAGTGACTTGCCCAGAATAATCCAGAAATATAATGGCACAATTGGGGTAGTCAGATCTTCTGACTTACAGAAGTGGCTTTGGCAGGTTATCTCCCTGATACTTCCCCACCATCTCCTCCCCAACCTTGTTGTCCCTCCCTATTTCTCTCTGCCCTTGGTACCCCTCAGCTCACTCTTCTACAATATTTAGCAAAATTTTCAGTATAATTCAATTATAATTAAATAAACAAACAACTTCACAGAAGCTTTTTGATTGATGGGGAAATCACTAGCTAGTGAGTGCACCATAAGACAATTGATTGTCACCCCTTTCTAGAAAGCAGTGGTACTACTGTTTTTTCCTGTTTGATCACTAATTATTAACTCTACCTTAAGTGACCTATTATCTAAGATAATAGCTTCCAGCTAATATGCTGGGTTTCTCCCCCAGAGAATTCTGATGCAAGCACTGTTTTTACTGTTTCCACAGTCAGAGATGCCTACCTGGAATGTCTTCCAACCTCCTTGTCCCTTCCAACAGCCTGAAGTGAGAGGATCCATGGAAAGAACATGATTTACTGAATGACCCATGGGACTTCAAGACCCCATCACTTGACCTGTGTTTCCATCTCTGCTGTCTACTCCCCAGGTAATTTGAGTAAGTTTGGTGACTTTTCTGAGCCTTAGTTTCTGTCTATAAATTGGCAAAGCTGCTCTATTTAACAAGATCCTTTATAGGAAATAAAAGGCACTTAATGTCATAAATGGGTCTGTGAAAGTTGCTTTTTTATTTTTTAATAGTATTTTAATTTTTTAGATACATGCAAAGGTAGTTTTCAAGATTCAATCTTGTATTTTAATTTTTTTAGATACATGCAAAGGTAGTTTTCAAGATTCAATCTTGTGTTGCAAATTTTTTTCCCTCTTTTCCCTTCCCCAAGAAAGCAAGCATTCCTATATAGGTTAAACACATAAAGGCTGCTCTTAATTCCTTGTACCCGGGTGTGGACAATTGCCAAGTCATTTCATTTTGGCTTTATAATGTGTTATAGAAATAACCATGTGATGCCCTTGAATTGTTTTCAGAAAGCTTAGATTTAAATTCTGTTTCTTTCTCTTATTCTCTTATCATTTTACTTATTATATTCTCTTAAATAACCCTGGGCAAATTACTTATCCTGCTGATACCTGTTTTCCTTCTGTGCATAACAGAGAAGTCATACTTGCCTCTTAGAGCTGATGTATCTTCTAAACTATAAATCACTCTGGAAAAGTGGAGTTCCATTGTTGTAGTCACATCTAACTCTCTGACCTTGTTTGGAGTTTTCTTGGCAAAGATTACTGGGATGGTTTGATATTTCCTTTCTCTAGCTTATTTTGTAAATGGGGTTAAGTGATTTGCCCAGGATCACACAGCTAGTAAGTGTCCTAAGCTGGATTTGAACTCACAAAGATGAGTATGTATTTGAAAAATAAAAAGCTATTATTTAAAAAGAAGAAGAAAGATTGGGTTCTAAGATGATGGAGGGGTTTCCTACCAGTAAAATCACATATTAATTTTTTTGTAAGATTGACACATTTCTCAGAAAGTGAGCATGAGGCAAATTTATCTAACTCAAATTCTATTCTCAGTAGTCCTGAATGAATGGGCCATCTTAAGTCATCCTACTGAGAACCCTGTAAAGAATTCTTTTTTATTGTAAGAAATGGATGCTTTGTGTATTTCCTTTTGAAAGTTTAGAAATTTGTTCAAATCAAATTTAAAGTAGATTCTTTCTGGGTAGGTCCCTCCGTCTCCTGATAGCCTCCTGCAGATTTAGCTTTCTCTCAGTTATTCATTTCTGCAACTTAAGCACCCTCCAACAAGTTAGTTATCCTGGGACTTCTCCCACTGTCTCTGCTTCTGAGCATCGTAGGGTCAGGCATATAATAGGTGCTTAGAAAATGCTTATTGATTAATAGAACCAGCTCAGGATTACTCCTTTTGGTAAAAGGAAGGTAATTAACAAGTTTGGGAGGAACAAGGTCTTTGTTTTATTGTTTGACAGGCTTCAAGCCCAGCATGGAGCCAGGGTGCATAGAGAACCTCTCCATTCTGTACCAGAGTTCAGACTTCATTGTGGTCAACAAGCATTGGGACCTCCGCATTGACAGCAAGATGTGGTATGAGACCCTGACCCTGCAGAGTCAGCTGAAACACCGATTCCCAGAGCTGGCTGATCCTGATACCTACTACGGCTTCAGGTGTGGGGCCCAGGATTCCCTGAGCATCAGAAATGGAAGTGCTGATAAAAGCAGGGCCCTTGCATGGATAGGAAAGATATCTGGGATTCTCTAGTCCTAATGTTATATGGCAAATATGTGGCCTGGTGACCCTGGGCAAGCCACTTCACTGCTTTTTCTAGGCCTGTTTCCTTCTATGAAGAAGTTCCTTTCAATTTAATATTTTTAGTTTATTATCCTAATAAAATTTATAGCAACTTACATTTTGATGCATCATTTTATGGTTTATACATCTCTTTTACACATGCCATCTCAGCTGAAATTCTCAACAAACAACCTTATGAAGGAAGTAGCTCAATATTTACAGGTGACTAAATCTTTCCATGCAGTGGAAGGCATTCTGGACTTTGGAGTCGGAGGATTTTATTTTATTTTTTATTTTTTATTCTTTTTAAAATATTTTTATAAAGTTTTACAGTATTTTCTTTTTCCAAATACATGGAAAGATAGTTTTCAACATTTGCCTTTGCAAAACCTTCTGTTCTAAATTTTTCAACCTCTTTCTCCCTCCCCCTCCCCAAGATAGCAAGCAATCCAATATAGATTAAACATGTGCATTTCTTCTAAACATATCTCCTTATTTGTCACATTGCACCAAAAAAAAATCAGATCAAGATGGGGGAAAAACACAAGAAAAAAAACCAAGCAAACAATAATAACAAAGATAAAAATACTGTATTTTGATCCACATTCAGTTTCCATAGTTCTCTCTCTGGATACAAATGGCATTTTTGCCATCTCACATCTATTAGAATTGCCTTGAATTACCTCATTTCACTCAGCATCAGTTCATGTAAGTCTCTTCAGGCCTTTCTGAAATCATCCTTTATAGAACAGCAATATTCCATAGCATTCATATACCACAACTTATTCAGCCATTCTCCAACTATTGGGCATCCACTCAGTTTCCAATGTCTTGCCACTACAAAAAGGGCTGCTGCAAACATTTTTGCACATACGGGTCCTTGTATCTCTTTTATGATCTCTTTGGGATTCAGACAAAGGATGTGATGTTCAATCCCTGCTCCACACTTAGTATCTCTATGACCTTGGACTGGGGCTCAGTTTCCTCATCTTTAAAATAAAGATTTTGGTCTGAATGACCTCTGAGGTCTCTCTTAGTTCCAAACATGGTTCCAAAAATAAATAAATGACTGAATGAATGGATAGATAAATAAATGAATGAATGAAATAGAGAGAGAGAGAGAGAGAGAGAGAGAGAGAGAGAGAGAGAGAGAGAGAGAGAGAGAGAGAGAGAGAAATAAAGGTGCTTTGTTCAGGGGCGTGGATTTCCTGTCCTTCAGTGTGGCACCATTTCTGTAGCACCACATTGCCCTACTTCTTCCTCCCCTTCCCCCTCTCTGTCTATGACCCACAGGTACAGGATTTTCCCCCTGTCCTGCTGTCTCTGGCCAGAGCCATGGGATGTCCAACGGGTTTTGTGTCTGCCCCCAGGTTCTGTCACCAGCTGGATTTCTCCACCAGTGGAGCGCTTTGTGTGGCTTTGAACAAGGCAGCGGCTGGCAGGGCCTACAAGTGCTTCAAGGAACGGCAGGTCACCAAAGCCTATCTTGCCCTGGTATGTGACCCTAGGAGTATGAGAGTGAGGTTGTACCTTGCTAGGTTTAGGGGGTTGGAAGGTGGGGGAGTGAGAAGTGCAGGGGAGGTGGAGGTGGCTTAGTTTATGGGGCCTTCAATGGCCATTACCAGAGATGCCCTTACAACTTTAGCCATCCCCCACACTAATAACTTTGATAGGTTATGAAAGTAAACTTGGGATATTTGGGGGGAAATCCCTAAATTAGTCATATTTCTCCTTTGCTTGAAAACTTTCAAGTGGGTCCCCCATCCATTCCATGATCCATGGGTCCATGGGTCCCTGACATTCAAGCCCTTCCCTGCTTCCTTCCCTTCACCACTCCACTTTCCAGCCAAAATGAATGATTTGTTCATCTCTGCCTTCCTGTTTCTGTGACACTCCACAGCTGGAATGTTTCTCCCTCATTGCCTCTCTCGGTGGACTGCCTCCCTGCCCTTAAGGTCCTTTAAAAATGGTGCTTTTTCTATGAAGTTTTCTCAAATGATTTCCCCCCTCATCTGAGTTTATAACACGTGGTACCTCTCTTAGGTACTCATTGTCTGTTACTTATATTAATGTTATGCATCCAGAAAAATCCTCATTATTGTCATTGTTATGAACCCTGTTTAATCTTCACTCCTTCTAAGGGGCCTTCCCTGACCATTCTAGCTTACGCCAATCTCTTCAACTCCTACAGTAATTCATTATTGTCACTCAATTCAACACCTGGTCACAAATTATCTCTTATAGTGTGCTCTATTTCAAATCAGATAATTTGCAAATTATTCTTCCCCAGTGCCTTGCAAATAGTAGATATTTGTTCTTGACAATATCTTGAGAGAAGGAAAATAATGAAGTGCCCTTGAGAGAGACAGGGTCCTTCCCTGGAGATTACCCAGGGAGGGACACATTCCCCATTTATTCTGGAAAGGTCAGTTTTTCATTCACCAAACCTACTCTGCCTAGTGTGTGACTGGTTTTAGTTAGGCATTGTAGGACAAGGCAAAGATATAAGTGAAATAGAGCAACTTTTCCCATTCGTGACCCAGTTTTCACTCAAGAAATTTTTACATGATCCTGTGTATATATAAGTATATAAAATAGGTATACAAACCAAACATTTACTGATAATAAATCATAATTTCACAACCCCCACATTCAGTTACAAGACTCCATTTGGGGTCATCCACACTTTAAGAAGCTGGAAAATAAAATATGCTACAAGCTGGAGGGAGTAGAGGCATTTATATAACATTTACCATGTGCTAAGCACTTTCTTTTGGTAATTAATTAATTTTTTTCTTTACACATAACTGAAAGTGATGTTACAGTACATAAGTTATCTACAACTGTGCAGTAATGTATTGCACAATAAATTACCTAGAAGACAGCAAAACTATATCATTAATATGCTAAACACTTTATAAATTGTCTGATTTGAAATAGAACACACTATAAGAGATAGTTTGTGATCAGATGTTGATTTGTATGGCCATAATTAATTGATGTAGGAGTTTGGAGGGACTAGTATAAGGATAAAGAGGTCAGGGAAAGCCCCTTAAAGGAGGGGAAGCTTGATGATGATGATATGTATTTCTCTAGTACTTTGGGGTTTAAAAAATTTCCTCCCATCAATCCTGTAAGTTGGGTAGTGTAAATATTTTCCCCATTTTTCAGATGAGCAAACTCATGTGTAGAGAAATCAAATAACTTCTTAGGACAACACAGTAAGTATTTAGTTCAAAATTAGAATCCGGGTCTCCTAGGTCCAAATGGGCCTGTTCTGTTTTGTGAGCCTTCTTATAGAAATAAGTACTAAATTGGCATTTGGTAAATTGTTTTGAACTATTTTCAGGGTGCATGATTTCTTTCTTATTCCAAAGGTTCGAGGCCATGTGCAAGAGAGCAGAATGACCATCAACCATGCCATTGGGAAGAATACTACAGAAGGCCTGACCCACATGATGTGTATTGAAGGGACAGAAGGTAGGGAGCCTGGACCTTCTTAGCCTCCTTTCACTGAACTGCCCTGAATGTGCCCTTAACTCTCAGGCTAAAAGAGTCTTTCCCTCCCTGATGGATTCTTCTGTGAAAGCAAACTAGGCCATCTTTTATCTCAACTCTCACCTAGCTTTGACAATGGAATGGGTGTTGCCTCAGACAAACTTTGGCTTTAGCTTTGGCTTTAAAAGGCCTAGGTCTCCCATTGCATCCATAGCCATCACCAGTCGTCTTGATCTGTGTCTTGCCACTGGACTCAGATAGTTCTGGAGGGGAAAATGAGGCAGGTGATTTTGCATACCCCTCCCTCACTTGAAAGTCAAGATACTACCTTCTTGGAGTCATTGGTCCCTTTTGAGAACAAAGGATGAACAACAACAATTTTTTTTGTTGCATAACCTTGAAATGTAAACTTCCACAGAGCAGGACCAGGGTCTGAGTAGGTTATGTTTTATTCTATATGGATGAATTTCATTTTAGGGCCATACTTTATCATTAAGCCAATATTGAACAACCAGGAACAGCTTCTGAGGCAATAATACATTCTCAAGGAATCCATGGTCTAAGGGCACAACAGATAGACATGTTGTCTAAGGAAATGTGCCTACTGAAAGGAAAGGGACAGTCCAAGGATTCATATGGGTCTGTGAGAGAAGAACATGGGAAATCCAGGAGGGCCTTTCTGCAGATCCTCTTGTTTAAGCCAGGATTTGCAGCTGGGCATCCCATAATCTCTCTTTTCCTATTCTTACTCCCCAGGCTGTGAGAATGCCAAACCTTGCCTGACAGAACTAACAGTCCTAGAGCGTGGGGTGTATGATGGTGATCCAGTCTCCAAGGTCCTCCTCCAGCCCCTCACAGGTAAGGTAACCACTACCTCACAGTTCACTTGGCCAAGGTCAGGGGAGCCATCTGAATGTTTTGTAGTAAGGAGGTGAGACAGGTGACTGCTTCTGAAGAAATTAACTTTGTGTGGTGGGCTGCCCCAAGATTGCATAGTGAACTTCCCCACTTAGGAAAATTTAATATCTCCATAACCCTGAATAGTTATAAAGTACTCTCACAAATATTCTCTCATTCAGTCTTATGCCATAATAGGAATTGTCTTATATCTGGAAAATTGAGACTTAATAAGACCTGGTGACTTAAGAGACTGGTATTCATAGCTTAAAGGTCTCTTTGACATTTTCTAGTCTAACCTTTTCATTTTAATTTATTTTTTAACTTAGTTTTTTTTTTTTTTTAAATAAGAAAAATTTATTGTTTCTTCCTCCATTGGGGAAAAAAGAAGCAAAAAGGGGAGAAAAACTCATGTAAGAAATAGGATAGTTGAGCAAAACAAATTCCCTTATTGGTTATATCCAAAAAAAATATACTTTATTCTCTACGCTGAATCCATCACCTCTCTGCCAGGCTGTGAGTAATAGCCTTTTATCATCCTTTTGAATCTTGAATTAGACATATTATAGATTAGATTAGTGTTATAAATGAAGTAGCTAAATTGCATAAGTGGCAGGGCTAGGATTCAAAACCAGATTTTTTTTTGACTGATTATATTATTGTTATTAATTGACATTTATACATGGGATCCCAAATGCTATTTTAAGTTACTGAAGCTTACTCTTGTAGCATTTTTAAGACTTATAAAATACTTTTCCCCCATTATTTTCATTTGATCCCCACAACAATTATGTAAGGGAAGGTTATTTCATATGCTTCTACATCCATTCCACAGATAAGTAATCTGAGGTTCAGAATGACTTGTCCAGGCTTACAAAAATGAATTGTGTTAAAGAAAGGATCTGAACTAAGGAATTTCTATAGTACCCACCTTGTAAATCTCAGCTGGAAGAGAATTAGCACCAGGTGCTTTGTCACATGAAAATAATCTAATAGCCTTATTCATCACTTCAGTCCTACCTTCCCCAACATGGCCTCCTATGGCCACACGAGGGAAATGGGGTGGGCATATAACTCATCAACCTTGCCACACGCTGACCCCCTTCTCCTTCCAGCTGACATTGTGGTTGTGGTGTATACCCCGAGCTCTGAGCAGGGACAGCCTCATCCCCAAATCCCACCTCTCTTTCAGACTTCCCTTTCATTGACAGGTACCACAATGCTTGCAGTTACTTAGGGTCACTTGATACATTTTGCCATTTCTATCCCAACCACATCTCCTTTTCTGTCCCCTTTTCTGTACTTACACAGCCACCAGTCTAGTTCAGGCCTTCGTTACCTTTAGGGACATTTCCATAGCTTTCTAAGTTTTCTGCCCTGCCTCAAGTCCCTCCCTTCTCCAATGCCTCCTCCCTTCGGCTGCCAAACTGAAAACTGATTCTCCTAAAAGCACCATCTGACCATAGTACTCCATAAATTCTAATGACTTCCTATTGACTCTAGGATCAAATACTATTTCGTTTTTACCACATCCCTTTTAAAGTGTCCATTTTTTTTGCTTAAGTTTTATAATGTTATCATTATTATGGTGGTGCATATATCTCATTTATGAATAAACAAAAAAATATTGGGGATGTGTACTAAAAAAATTTTTGCTCATAGGGATATATTTTCAAAAAATTTGGAGCCTGCAAGTCTGGAGAGTGGTAAAGGATAAAATATGAGCAGAGGAAGTGAGAGTAATAAAAGGAAAGCGAAGAGTTCTTTTGATCTGGGAATGATTGCTTCCCATCCTATTTAGGTGGAGGTTGGAGAAAAGGAGTTTCAAGTACCCATCACTGACCCCAAGCCCCAGAAAACTTGAGCTGTGAGATGCCTTAAGAAAAGCCCTGGACTTGCCCCAGCTCTGGCTCCACCTGTCAGGTGTGTGCCCTGCCCCTCAAAGACCCTGTAAATGTAAACAATGATACCTTCACTTCCTACTTCCCAACTCTTTGTTTTTAAGTTTTAATTTAACTATTTAAGTTTAACTATTAAGCTATAGAAATGTGATCTTTCATTAAGAGACAGGTAAGTGATGTGATGAATAGAGTCCAGAAGTAGAGCCTGGAAGGCCGGGGTTCAAATTCTACTTTGGACATTTACTAGCTGTGTGACTGGCAAAAAAAAAAAAAAAAAAAATCACTCAGTCTCTTTAAGGTTTCAGTTTGTTTCCTTATCTGTAAAAGAAAAGGGCCCAGACTCATTCGGCTCATATTCTTTTCCAACTTGAAATCCTATGAGTCAGACTAAAAGACTTCTCCAATTAGGAAAGATGGGTTAGCATCTCAGTAAAGGGATGAAGGCAGATGACGGCCCCTGTCTGCAAAAATGTACAGATAAAACCGTAATCTGAAGGAGGAGATTTCAGGACAAATCATAGGCCTTTGTGATTTGGGGCAAGCCACTTTCCTTTTCTGTAAAGAGGTAAGAGAATGGGTCTAGATTTCCTCCCAGGTCTTCCAGGGCAAAATGCAGTGATCCTAAGGCAGCGAGAGGGAGGATGATTTCAGAAAGGGCCAGTTCCAGAGGGAGGGCTGGCTCTGGGCCAGAGGTGTTCTTGATGCTGTGTTCTCCCGAAGGCCGGACGCATCAGCTGCGAGTACACTGCAGCAGCAGTGGGTACCCCATTGTGGGCGACTTCACCTACAGCTTCAAGAAGGATAGCCGCCCATTCCGTATGATGCTGCACGCCTTCTACCTCCGCATCCCCACGAGCGGGGAGCTCATTGAGGTGAGCACGCCCGACCCCTTTGTGCCCACGCTGGATGCTAACTGGCAGCCCCAGCAGCTTGTCCACTCCCTGGAAGAAGTCATCCAGACCCTGAAGGCTGCAATGGACCCACCCCCTGAGGACACTTCACCTCTGCCCAAGGTTGGCCCAAATGTGGTCACTCAGGAGACCAGCGCCAAAGAATCGGAGGAACAGCGGGCCAGATGCCAGCAGTGGTTGGCTGAATGGGCCGTGGAACCAGAGAACTGAACTGCTCCCACCCCTTTGTGTCCTTGGAAAGGAGCTTGGTGATGTGCCATTAGGAAGCCCGACCCATTCCCTCTTTCTAACCCAGATCTTGAGTGTGGAGGAACAGGGACTTCCTGGGGGGCTAGGCTCAGCCAGAGAGGGGTTTCTTCTCCCTCCCTCCCTCCCCCATCAGCCTCCCTTCTCCTGTAGCCAGTATTTCCAAGCCTGAGAAAGCTGAACATCAGCATCATTCCCAAGAGGTTGGGATAGGTGAGTTAGTTTCAAGCTGGTGCCATAAAGGAAATAGCTAGCTAACCCCTGATTGCTCACCCCTGAGCACCTACAGTTCACAGACAGAGAGGTGCATTCACTGTCCTGAGTGGGAGAGGGAGTATGCATCAAATGTTTCCTTGTCACATCTGCAGGCACTGGGTCAGGAGTCAGGAAGCCCTTAGTTCAAATCCAGTGTCAGACACTTATTTGCTAGGTGATCTTGGATAAGTGACTTAACTTTTACCTCGGTTTCCTCATCTATAAAATAGGGGTCATAATAGCACTTCCAGGCCTGTGGTGAGGATCAAATGAGAGAATATCTCTAAAGTGATTAGCTTCGTGCCTGGGACATAATAAATGTTATATAACTGCTATCATTATTATCATCACTGTGTGTCGGGAGATTATCCAAAATGAGGAAAGGGAAAAAATAATCTCCCTTGGAAGTTTTGGCTTCTCTGACCTGAGAAACAAAATTTCTTGTTGAAAATAATTCAGAAGGCAGAGCTTATCACTAGGCTATCTGCTCACAGTCACCCCCATTTTATAAATGAGAGAACTGAGGTCCAGAGAGGTTACTCTTCAAGGTCACCTAATTTCTTAGCCACTTTTCCTGATTCCTCTAGAGTGCCTGTGTTTGGGGGAAAGGGTTTTTTTTGTTTTGTTTTAATCAAGATAGGGTGGGAGTGGGAGGGCAGGGTGCAAGGGTAATTTTTCACTATAGTAGAGCATGGACGCCACATTCCAGATTTACTTGGACCACCTGTCACCATGGGAATAGAGGAGGTTGATGAAGTTCATATAAGGATGTTGTTCCACTCAGTCTCAGGTACTGGCTGGCACTGAGCCCCTTCCCACTACCCCTTGCCCACCCAGACAGGACAGATCCTAAAGTGTGGGAAGTGCTCTGGGGAGGGAAATCTCTTAATTATTCCATGTGATAGAGTGTAGAGCGATCTTTCACCAGGAGAGGGCACTAGGAGTCCACAGGTGATTAATGCTCCCAGCTCAGGTTGGGAAGCTGGTCTTGCAGCTATTTATGTCTGGTTCTCACCTGGCCCCCAGAGCCCTATCTGATTAGAAAAGGCTCAATCTCCAGGACCTCTGTACCCAGAACAAAGTGTTTGGGTTATTTCTTCCCCCAATATCTAAGTCATTTGCCAAGTCCTTTTGATTTTAGCCCTGTAACCTGATTCATCCTTTCCTGTCCATTCTGGATGTTACCATTCATTATCCTTGATCAAGGCTGTCAAAATAGCCTCCTATCTGTTCTCCTTGCCTCCATTCTTTCCCTTTCAGTGCTATTTCTTATGCACTCTAATCATGTTGTCTCTTGCTGGGTTCCCTCTTGTCTCTGAGCTGGAGTCCAAACTGCTGATCCTGGTCTTGCCAGCCTTTCATCATCTGGCTGTTAAGCTTTTAAGCCTTATCGCCTGCTCTCCCCTTTCATATCTCCTCTGCTTCAGCCAGTATTATATTTTAACCACGCCAGGATCATCCCTGGCCATAGCCTCTTGCTTGGGCTTTGTACTCTGTTTAGAAATGTCCTTGCCCTCTCTCCCTTTTGAAATCCCTCTTGTCCTTTTAAGTCAATGAAATGCTATGGATTGGATATTTAAAACAAAAAGAGAAATTAGAGCTCATCTTGCCCAATCATATCATTTTACAGGAAACTGAGGCACAAAAAGGGTTTTTTTTTTTTTTAAGTGACTTGCCCCTCCTCATTACTCACAGTCAGCAATCCCAGTTCATCCTCTCAACACCTTGTGCCAGGCCTTCTACCCTGTCTTCTTGACTCAGATTTCGTCCTTCTCAAATCCATTCTTCCTATGACAGCTGAAGTTATTTTCCCAAAGTGCAGGTATGACCTTGTCATTTCTTTACTCAAAAAAAGCTGTGGTTTCCTATTGTTTTTTGGGTCAAATAGAAACTGTGGTATTTAAAAGTGGCCCCAACCTTGTTAGATATCAGTCCTATTCCTATACACTGGGCCTCCTGCTGTTTGCCCTGGCTCTTCCCACACCTGGCATTGACCCCCTCCCTACCTCTGCCTCCCTGCACAAGATTCAGTGGAGCATCTGCTAAGTGAAGCCTTTATTCCATTCCCCTATCCCCCCAGTACTAGTCCTTCCTCTCCAAACTACTTTGTAATTAAAGCATTTATATCAGGGGTTCTCAAACTATGGCCTTCAGGCCACATGCAGCCTGCTGAGGACATTCCGTCGGTTATGGCAAATGGGCTGAGGGGCGGAGACAGAGTGAGTTTTTGGTTTTATTATAGTCCGGCCTTCCAATAGTCTGAGGGACAGTGAACTGGCCCCTATTTAAAAAGTTTGAGGGCCACTGTTTTATATAGTATGTATTTAATTTAATTTATATAACTGTGTTCTCTTCCCAATAAGAATGTAAGCTCCTTGAGGGCAGGGAGTGTTGAATTTTTGTCTTTGATTAGCACAGTGCCTGGCACATAGTGGGTACTTAATAGTTAACTGATTGATTGCCCAGTGTCACTCAGGTAATATGTAGTAGTCAGGATTTGAATCTAGGTTTTCCAGCTCCAAATTCAGTACTCTTTTTCCAGAAGCCTTTCCTGACACTCCCCCTCACCCCCTTCCCAGCTCAGAGTGAACTTCCCCTCAAAGCTGACTTACATTCTATGAGGATACTGCCGGCCCTCTCTTCCCAACTAGATTGTGAACTCTCTGAGGGCAGAGAGGGCATCTTCTTCTGTCCTGAAAAAAATAACCTCACACAGGGCTGAAAATATGGTTGATGTTCAATAAATGAAAATTTCAAAGAAGCTCATGCACTGATTTTTCAGTGAGGGGTAATAAAGCCAGCCACAGACTTCAGTAGAGATTTATGGTCTAGCCCCAAGGGCCAGCTCCTGCCACCCAGGAGGGTCTCCTTCCAGCACGGCCCCTTACTTTCCCCATCTGACTCAGAGGGGAGGCTAGTGAGTGGACTTTGTGGATATGGGTATCTTCATGTAGCACAAATCTGTGCCAGATTGTCTCCAAGCAAATGAAGATCTGTGAAGGATCCAGATCTAAAAATTGTGTCAGACCGTTAGCAGTTTTTCCTGATCCCCCACCTCTTCAGAAACCATCCTTGGCCGGTATTTTGCTCTTGATCCTCGGGCTAAAGCCTTTCATTATTTTTAACTTCTCCATCACTGTGAGCCTCACCTTGAGGCAGCCAGCCTCCCAAACACTTCTAGCCAGTAATCCTATGTGATTTCTTGGGACGGAGACCAGCTTTGCCTGGTTCTTGATGCCCCCTTCTCCTTACAAGAATGCCCTTTATCCATCATTGGTTCATCCTACAATCCTTGTCATCAGCCATTCAGGGAACTTCATGCATTAAATGACAATGTTGCACCTATATTCCTATATAATTGCTATCCAATTTCCCCCTTTCTCAGCCAAGGGAAAAGCTAAGAATAAAAATGGAGTACAGTTATCCCTTTCCACCTCATGATTTTTCCCATCACAGTTTTGATATATTATGGTTCAGCATAAGAAAGAAGAGGATGTTTGGGGGCAGTTTTGTAGAAGGTGGCCAGTAGACAACACAGAAAAAATTTAGAAACTCAGAATTATAAAATATATGTATAGCCTATGACCAAATATTTAACCCAAATTGTCCAATAAGGCAAATATACTTTAAAAAAAAAAATCAGACTTCTCTGGTATGAAGGGAAGGCCAAAAAAATTTAAGTGGATTTTCCAGATCTCCCAGGGAGGGGATAGGTTGAGGTGGTCATGGATTAGGGGACTTGCCATATTCCTAAACCTTTCATAAAAAAGGGATAACTGTAATTGCATGATATAATGAAAAGATGACTGGATTTCATGACTGAGGATTTGGATTCATCATCTACCTCAGCTACTTATCTCAATTACTTGGAGCAGGCGAGTCAAATAATTTCTCTGGGCTTCAGCCTCTATATCTTTAATAGGGAATTGAGCTAAATGATGTCCAAGGTCCTTTTTAGCTCCAAACCTGTTCAAGCTAAAAATGTCATTCTCATCAATTCAAAAGTCAGATCATCAACCCAATGCAGAAGGCATTCTGAAGATAACAACAAAATCTTTTCCTATACAGCCTCATAAAAGAATGAAATCTCAAGTCTGTCCTTGAAACTCAGGCATTCATCAATCCAGGCCTCAAGTGTTCTCAATTCCCAATCCATTAGTAAATGGTATAGCTGATTGAGCAATGGAAAGCCAGTGAAGCCCAGGCTTTAAAAAAAAAAAGGCCAAAAGAAGGGCCAAGAATAATAGTGTAATTCAATCTGAGCATTAAATGTGCATCATGTCTCCTTTTATGCCGTAACCTTTTCATCTTTTTTTTTTTTTTGCTCTTAATGAACACTTGGGCTCAGTGTTAGAACTATCACAGAATAAAAGCCCAGACCATCCTCAGTCCTTTGATGATTATAAATATAGATTAATGAATTTATGTCATATGCTCATTCACTGACGTCATGCATGAATAGAGGCTACCTGTGTCATCTGGATCGTTATAAAGTTGTTCAGAAATAGTCACACATCTTTGTTTATTTAAATTAATTTTCTCCATCATGGTTTAAGGACAGAAGTAGAGTTCTGTTGTTTTCAGTCATGTTTGACTTCTTGACCCCACTTGGGGTTTTCTTGGCAAAGATACTGGAATAGTTTTCCATTTCCTTCTTCAGTTCATTTTACAGGTGAGGAAACTGAAGCAAACAGGGTTAAGTGACTTGTCTAGGGTCTTACAGTTCTTGGGTCTGGATTTGAACACAGGCCTTTCTGATTCCAGACCTGGTGCTCTAACCACCAAGACACCTTGTCCAAAGGTAGGTTACCACAATGGAAAGCGTACTAGCTGTGCTAAGGGGGAAGACCTGCTTTGATGCTTACTACCTGTTTGACCTTGGGCCTCAGATTTCTCATCTCTTAAAATGAAGGGGTTTTATTTTGTGTTATGTACATAGAAAAAATTTTTTGGTTTGTCTTTTTGTTTCTATTACTTAAATTCAAAATGAACAAAAATGTAAAAATAAGGGGGTTGTGTTGGATAGTTTCTGCAGTCCATGATTCTGTGACCCAATTTAAAATCTTTTTTTTTTTTTAATTTTTTTTTCCCACCAGGCCAGAAGTGCAGTAGTTACTTATAGACCCAATCCCAGTACTTATTAGTGTAGAAGCTTTAATCTACTTCATTTTTTCTGACCTGGTTAGTTCAGTCTGATGCAGATTTGTGCAGATCCATATAAATTTTAGCCCTACCCTAGCTTAGAACTCCCAGACTTTGAAAAATCTATCTATTGGCTAGAAGAAAATAATAAAGTTTATCTAGAAGAACAAAAGGTCAAGAATTTCAAGAGAATTAATGAAAAAAATGTAAATGGCCTAGCTGTACCACACCTAAAACTATATTATAAAGCAGCGGTCATCAAAATCATTTCGTATTAGCTAAGAAACTGAGTAATGGATCAGTGGAAAAGGTTAGGTTCACAGGACAAAATAGTGAAAAATCTATTGACTCCCTTGGGGTCAAGAATCTCTTTGGAGACTTATGTAAGTATATAGACAAGGATTACATGATAAAGAAGATATAAAAATGGGGATTTACATTGGCAAAAGGGTATCCCCCAAGTGCATTGGAGAAGTACATGGCTGCAATGAGAATCAAGCTCTGCTGAGCCTCCAGGAGGATCTTGTAAATAGAGTGTATGAAAGAGAATGATATGGGAAGTAGAGAAGGCTGGTGACAGATTGCAGAGGACCTTGAATGATTGGTAAAGGGCTATGAACTTCAACCAGTAGAAAATGGGCATCCACTTAAGACTTCTGAGAGGTTGGGGTCATTATGACTTCTCTATGACTAAGAAAATTAGTTTGTCAGTGAAAGGGAAAGGGAAAGTAATAAGATTCCTTAGAGTTAGTGTCCTTAACCTTTTTTGTGTCCTGGTCCTCTTTGGCAACATCATGAGACTGATGAACCTTTTTTTTTTTTTTTAAGTTTTTTATTTTCAAAATATATACATAGATAATTTTCAACATTCATCCTTGCAAAATCTTCTGTTCCAAATTTTTCCCTCCCTTCCCTCCATCCTTTCCTCTAGACAGCAAATAATACAATTTATGCTAAACATGTGCAGTTCTTCTATACATATTTCCACAATTATCATGCTGCACATGAAAAATCAAATCAAAAAAGAAAGAAAACAAGAACAAAAATAAAATGTAAGCAAACAACAACAACAAAAAAAAAAAGTGAAAATACCATGTTGTGATCCACACTTAGTCTCCACAGTCTGCTCTCTTCATCACAAGACCATTGGAACTGGTCTGAATCATCTCATTGTTGACAAGAGCCACATCCCCAGTGAGCCCTTCTCCTAAAATGAAATATGTAGAATGAACAAGGAGAACCAACTTTATAGAAAGAGTTGCAATTTTCTCCTATGCGAGTTCATGGACCCCATATCCATTGGTGGCCAAGTTCATGAACACCAAGTGAAAAACCTAAGATTCACCACAATAGTCCAGCACAGGTAATGACCATTATGAAAGTGGCAGAGGTGAGAAAGAGGCAAAAGGAAGAATCAAAAATAATACCAAGGATTCACATTTGGAGGATTGAGCACACGATGGTGCCATTGGCAGGAATAGTTAAACAAGAAGGAGGCTTAGGTGGGGGACAAATAATCAGTTCCGTTTTGGATATGTTGAGACTGAGGTGATGATGGAAGGCAGGCTCGTTCCTTAAGGATGCTGAGGGAAGCAGTGTGGTACAGTGAAAAGAGAAGACCTGAGTTCAAATCCTATTTTTGAAGCTTTATTGTATGATCTTGGTTGAGTTATTTAATCCAAATTTCATTTTCTGAATCTATTTTTTTTTAATGATAGTTAAACTATCTGGCATTTAAGGTCACTTTCAGTTCTGGATCTATAATTTTATGACTAATGGATGGCAAGAGGATGATTGAGGGTGATGGAGAGGTAGAAAGGCTGGGAGAGTGAAATACCTTTGCAGCCATTCTCACAAACAGGTTTCTCCAGCATCAGGGACTAGCTATTTGCTATCTATGTGGGAGATCAAGTTCAAAGCTAAATTCTCAACTTAGGCCCTCAGGTATGGGGAAGAAGGCAGGGCTGAGCCAGGGAAAAAGCCATATCCTTTAATAGTAAATGCTTGAAAAATAACAGGCACACTTTGCAGGAGTTGGGGAGGAGAGTGGTGGGAGAGGTGTTATATCACTTCATTTCACAGGGACCCAGAAATGAGAATTCACAATCACCCTGTGGGTCAGTGGCCATTGAAGGGCTTAGATGATAGGACTCTGGATGCCCTGTTGTGAAAAGAGCAGAAGGAAATTCAGAGGGAAATAGTTTTGGAATTATTGTTGTGTATTAAAAAAAAAAAACCAAAAAACAAACAAACAAAAAAAAACCCCACTATTTATAATAGAGACCTGTGCTTTCATGGGCTTCCTGGTGTTTGTCAAGTTCAAGATAAAAAAAAAAGATTTTTTTTTAAATGAAAAATTACATTATGGGTCATACCTTTTGCTTTGCTCTTATTGAGAATAGAAATATCCTAATTTTTCTTGTGCAGCATGATAATTGTGGAAATATGTATAGAAAAATTGCATGTTTAATATATATTGGATTATTTGCTGTCTAAGGGAGGGGGTGGGGGAAAAGGAAAGAGAAAAAAATTTTGCAAGGATAAATGTTGAAAACTATCTTTGCGTATATTTTGAAAATAAATAAAGAAAAGAAAGAAACTTTTTAAAAAGAGAGAGAGAAAAGAAATATATTTCCAAGGGCCATCTCTCTCTCTCTATGGTTGATGAAAGGACTGGATACCTGTCAACAGTGCCTAGAATTTCATTTTTTTATGGGATAATGACTGTCTACTTTTACAGCTCTTAAGAGAAATACTCTCTCACATCTCTTTTTTGAATTTAAAAAGCATAAGACTTTAATTTTCTAAAGCTTGAAGGGAGGCAGTGTGGAATAGTAGAAAGAATGTAAGATTTAAACCTGAGTTCAAATCTTGACTTTGCCTCTTATCTGGTGTGGGAGGAGGTCTGTATTCACTGAGGTGCCTCAGTCTCTCATTTGTACAATTATGGGGGTTATTAGATTAGATGACCTCTAAATTCCATCTATCCCTGATATTCCCCCCCTCCATAAAGCAATAAATAAGATGGCAGAGCTGACAATTGAACTCAGATCTCCTAACTAAAAATCCATGTGTCTTTCCTTTGCTCCATTACTTTCTACTTTACATTATGCTTATCTGTGAAGATGCCATTATTTTCTATCCCTAATTAAAGGCACTTTCCTTACCTTCAAGTCTTCCCTTTATCCTGGGCCACCTAACCCATGGAAGAATACCATGTTAAGTATTGCTTAAATAAACTAGGAGTCACAAATTCTAATCCTGGTGAAATGAAATATAACCACCTTATTACTTGCCTTGCCACTGAGTTCTAGCACCTTCCTATGTTTAATCCTTGTCCTGCCTCTAGTTTATAGATTCCTAAGCATTAATTTTTTTTTGTTTCTAAAAATATATGTTGAATAAAATGCTTTTAAAACACTCTAGATATAATAAAAATTCATCATTTCATAGATAATCTTTTTCTTTGTATTATGAAATGTTTATGTTTGTTGGTGTTTGTCAAAATCAGAATCACAAAAATAAAGATGATTATTGTACCCAAAAAAAGAAAAAAAAATCAAATATCACAACCATTAAAAAAAAAAAACCCTGAAAAAATCAAGATGCCTAGTGCTCCATAGTTTTTCCAACTATAAATTTGTATGACAATATAGGTCAATCTCAATTATTTATTACCAATTGTCAAGTGTCATTTGACAACATTAATGGTATACTATTATTATTACTAATGGCACAATCACCTATTTTTTAAACAAAGTTCTGTATTCATGTCTTTTTTCTTTCCCAGCTTATATGGTCCCTCAGGCAATTTTTTAAAAAATGATTTGCTGATGTACTCTAAAGATCCCTAGGACTTGCCATCTGACCATCTGATGTAGCTTCAAGTTTTCTGGATCTTAACATCTGTTTTTCAGTTGGAGCTCTCTCTTTTCCCACAGGTAGAATGTGAGCAGGGACTATAGATTTGTCTATTTGTATCATTAGAGCTTGGCATGGTATTTGGCACACAATAATCCCTTAATAAATACTTTTTCAAAGGAAAGGATATTTTGGAGAGGGATATTTGGAGAGAAAAATTAGAATATTAATGAACTATTGGTGGAATTGTGAAGTGATCCAACCATTCTCTTTGAAACTATACCCAAAAGCTATAAAACTGCACATACCCTTTGACTCAGAAATACCACTACTAAGTGTATCCCAAAGAGATTTAAAAAAAAATCATCAACTGTGACTAACTTAGCTATTCTTAGCAATATAATGATGTAAGACAATTCTGAAGGACTCATGATGAAAGATGCTGTTCACTTTCAAAGAAAGAAGTAATGGAGTCTGAGTACAAATTGAAACATTCATATATTTATTTTTATTGAATTTTTATGGGGGTAGTCTTTTTTTTCACAACATGACTAATATGGAAATATGTTTTGTATAACTGCATAAGTATCACCTGTTTCAAATGGCTTGCTTTCTAAATGAGGGGAAAGGAGACAGGAAGAGAATTTGGAACTCAGAATTTTAAAAATGAATATTAAAAATTGTTTTACATGTAGTTGGAAACAATAAAAGATAAATAAATGTTTTTTATTCACTGATATTTTAGTATCTTCACTGCATTGTACATTGTAGATATTCAGTAAATATGTTGACTGTTGAAGTGTTCTTATCTCTCTGCATAGGGTGTAAGTCACTTATTAAAATGATTGAGCGTCATAAAATAATTGATTTTTAACTTGTAGGGATCTTAGAAATCATCTACCCCAATTCCTTAATTTCACAGATAAGAAAATTAAGGCTCAGAGAAATTAAATGTCTTTTTCTTTGTCATACTGGTAGGAAGCAGTATTTGAACTTGGGTTGTTTGACTTAAAATCAAGTACTCTTTTCCATGATATCAAACTTTACTCCTTGATAAAGAGATTTTTTTAAAAAATGAATTCAGTTCAAACAGGATTTCTGTGTTTAATGGATGAGGGGGAACAATTTTCCAGCAGGCTTCTGTTTAACTACTGTGGTATAAGAAATCATCATTTTCTAACAAGAAGAAATTTCTGGCCAGTCACATTCATCACCAAGGAATGCCTTGGATTTTGTGCTATGTTTGGTGTCTCAGTTTAATGTTTTTTTATTGTTGTTTTTACTTGTTCAGTTGGGTCTGACTCTTGGGGGTTTACTTAGAAAAAAATGCTGGAATAGCATCATTTTCTCCTCCAGTGGATTAAGAAAAACGGATTAAATGACTTGCCCAGCACTCTATCCACTGAGCTACCTAGCTATTTCATCTTGTTTTAATTAGGAAGCAAGAAAATTGATCTGCCATTCCTGACTGAGCCTAGTTTCTGACTTGGACATGGATTTCCTATGCTGCTATTTTCAGGATTAATTTTTACAATTCCAGCATTATCAGCACTTACTTCTAAAACAGCAGGTCAATTTGGTCAATTCAATCCAACATCTGGTCTTTTTATGCTTGGCTTCCTCTATTCCTCTTGGCTCCTCTGTTTATATTTCACAGTTTCTATGTAGCTGTGGTCTTTTCATCATGAAGTCCTCTCATTAAAGGCTCATTCTCCCCACCCCCACCCCCATATGATTATACTCAGTTTTTTTCGAGTAAGTTATTTTTGGTAGTGAGCCTATATCCTTTGCCTTTTGAAATATATTCCAGACCATCTGTTCCTTTAACATGGTAGCTTCTAAATCTTATAAGATTCTGAATGTGATTCCTTGGTACTTGAATTCTTTCTGTCAGTATCATTTCTTTCCCTTAGAAACACTAGCTTTTGGTTTTAATGTTCCTAGAAATTTTCATCTTGGAGTGGCGATAGATTCTTTGTATTTACATTTTCTATTTTTATACATTAGATAATTTTCTTTTGTGATTTCTTGAAAGATGATGTTAAGAATCTTTTTTTTAAAATCATGGTTTTCTTTCCTTGATATTGTTTTTGCTATGAGATACCTTATATTTTCTTCCATTTTTTTCAATCTTTTGATTTTGTTTTAAAATTTTTATTATCTTGTGGAGTCATTATCTTGCATTTGAACCATTCTGATCTTCTAGTAGTTTGTTTCTTGGACAAGATTTTGAACCTCTTGGACCAACCCTGTTATTTTCTTTTCATAGTATTCTCTTTTTTCCAAGTTTTTCTCTAGGTTTTTGTTTAACTTATAAAAGGCATTTGGAAACTCTTGCTTCATCTCTTCCAGGAATTTGTGTCCTAGCTTTGTTCTCCTTTGAGACTTTGCATGTTGATATGCATCATTCTCTGGGTTTATGTCTTGAGCATCCCTTTCACTATAATTAGATTCTAGGTCAGATTCTTTCTTGTTTATTTGCTTTACCATTTCATGCTACTTCTGAATTTCAGCCTTCAGGCTCAGTGTTTAGCCTAAGTCTCACTACCATTTTTAAGCAGTCTGCCCTTGATCTATGATCTAGAACTAGGTAGTGAGTGACAGAGTTGCCTGTTCTCATACAAATTTAGGCCCTTGGATCTGTGACCTTTTACTATTCTGATAAAATTGCTCTTTCAGGGCATACTTCCGGACAGACTTGGTTCCTAGTCTTTCCCAAGTGTCTGCAGACCTTTTTGTCTGTCTCAATGTCAGGTTACACTGGAAGAATGACTTAGAATTTTATTTTCCCTGCCTTGGATTTCCCAATTAGGATTCGGTTTTATTTGTTTTCTATATCTGGCTAAAATGGTGGGGCAGGGTATTTCTTCTCTATGTTGTATTTCTATTCTGCCACGTTGGTTCTAATCCCTTTAACCAGTTCTAATCTTCACGTAAATCCATGTCTTCCCATTTACTTTCTGGGGTAGTTAGGTGACACAGTGGATAGAGTGCTGGGCCTAGAGTCAGGAAGACCTGAGTTTACCTTACTAGCTGTGTGATTCAATCTGTTTCCATATCTACAAAATGAGCTCAAGAAAGAAATCACAGATACATACCATATCTATGCCGAGAAAACCCCAAATTCATTTTCCCTTTGAGCCTGGGAAACAAGAAAGGCTGCTATGATTTTCACACTTATTTAAGAAGTTGAGTTCCAGAAAAGGGAAAGGTATGAATGGAATTCCTCATGCTGTCCCATCAGAGTATTTTCTCCTATGGAGGAAAATTCTACTTGAGAAATTGAATTAACATAAGATTCTTGGTGAGCACACAATGGAATCAGAAGCTTCTAATGTCTGAAGGAGAGACTGACTACCAGCCTTTTCTGGGGCTATGAATTTGGGGGAACATTTATATGTAAATGACATATCTATAGAATAGAGGCATTTCATCATTGTAATAGCTTATGTTTTTAATAACCTTTTAATCATTTGTTTTTCAATACAAACCTTTTTAATATTAAAAACTGATTAGCAAGTAGTTCTAGATTCAACACTATAAAAACTCAATTATAAAGACATGATCCTTCTTTCCAGAATCTCATTTTCTTCTTTAAGACCTATGATACATTGAGGTATAACAAAATCATACATCTGCTGAAAAATTTTCCCATCTTCATTATATTCAAAGGGTTTTGTTCTGGTCTTCCTTAAAGACTAAACTTCTCCTAAAACTTTCCCATATTCATTACATTAATAAACATTCTCACCACCATGAAGTCTCAGATGATGCATGAGGTCTGAGCTCTGAGGAAAAGACTTCCAAATTGATCACATGAATACTGTTTTTCTCCCCTACGAATCCTCTGATGGTTTGATCTCTCCTTAAAAGACTTCCTATATTCGTCACATTCAAAGGCTTCCTATTATGTATGAATTCTCTGATGTTCAATAAGGACTGAATTTTAACTGAAGGCTTTCTCACATACCTAATATTTATAGAATTGCTCTCCAGCATAAATTATCTGGTGAACAATGAGGTCTGATTTCCTGGTGAAAGCTTTTTCACATTCTTTGTATTCATTGGGTTTCTCTCCACAATGAATTCTTGGATCATGAATAAGGACTACAGTCAAAATGGAGGCTTTCTCACATTTGCTACATTCTTAGCTGATGGGCCCTATAAAAATAGGTAGTAGTTTAGGCTGCCAAACTTTGATATATATACACATACACATATATATACATACATACATATATATAATTACTTTTCTTTCTCTGATTAACTTGAGCCATCTGAAAGCTTTGTCAAATTTACCCCATTCATAGGGTTTTTCTTCATTATGAACTCTGATGATGAAAAAGGTCTTAGCTCTTCATGAAAGCTTTATTGCATTCATTACACACAGAGTCATTCATCCATGATGAATTGATTCTTACTGAATAAGGAAAATGAGAGCCCTGCTTGAAAGCACTCTACATTCATTACAGAGATTATTGACAGACTATTGACAATCCTTATTATATTCTTAGGTCCTTGGTAAAGTTATTGGGAAATTAGATGATAACTTTTCTATTTTAGCATCTCTGGAAGCCTCCAGATTTGAAGTAGATGTCATGTAATTTCATTCAGATCATAGTCTTTATGATCTAGGAAGATATTATTCCTGAACTTTCTAGCATCATATCCCCATAGAGGGCTCAATGAATAGCATGAGGTTGTCCCCACTTCACATGGTCATATTGTTGAGGGGTGAGAGATGCCCTAACAGTGATGGGATCCTCAGGCCGGTGTTGCGGGTTTTTGTGAAAGAATTCGCAGTCCTGATCTCCAAGAGAGGTTTTTAGCAAAAAAAAGGGGGGGAGGAGAGGATTCATTTTCACTGAGAAAACCACTCAGTGAGCCAGTTACTAATAGGAATTAGCAAAAGTTTGGGTACAAAATCTTGTCTTTTATTAGCCTTCTGTAGATTGGAGTTAGGGAGCCATTAGGGGCTAATTTTCTGATCAATAAAGGGTGGTGATTGTTTCCCAGACCAAAATGATTCCCAGATTAATTGGAGGTGGGAGATTCCCATGGGAACCAGGTAGGAGGGTGGGGATCATTTTTAGGAATTTCCCCAAGCCAGGTGGCCCACCCTCCACAAAGATCAGGGAGACACAGAGTCCCATTACAAGATCCCTAAATGTCACTAACTGCTTTTCAAAGAGACAGCTGGTATTATCTGGTTTCCTGGGTTTCCCTTGAGGGAAAAGGTTGAAAACTTGGGAGCTGATGAGTAGGAGTCAGAATACCATTATATCAAATGCTATTTCTTAAGTGTTCCTAAGCAGTTGATAGAGGCTTCCATTTCCTCCTTGTAACATGAATCTATAAACAGAAAAATTGGTTGTTGTTGTTGAGTCATTCATGACGACTCCATTTGAGGTTTTCTTGGTAAAGATGCTGTAGTAGATGAAGTTTTAGCTGCTGCCGTAGCCCCAATAATCCTGTTACTCTTTCATTGACCTCATTAGAACAAAAGGGTCTTTTACCTTTTCCTCCTATACCTTATCTGAGATTATCCAAATGAATGCAAAAATCTCCTCTGAAATCATCCAATTTTCTTTTCTTTTCTTTCTTTTTTTTATCTTTTTCTTTCTTCTTCTTCTTCTTCTTTTTTTTTTTTTTAAGTAAAGCTTTTTATTTACAAAACACATGCATGGGCAATTTTTCAACATTGACCCTTGCAAAACTTTGTGTTCCAAATTTCCTCTCTTTTTCCTCCCCTCCTCCCCTAGCTGGCAGATAATCCAATACATGTTAAATAAATCATCCAATTTTCCTGTTTTTCCCCCCTTAGTTTCTCTTCTCTATATAAACCCTCACCTCATTGTGTTAGGTTACCTCTCTCCCTTAGGAGGCCAGCAGGGTATGTCACCCCTGACCCCAAGTAAATGCCCCTAATAAATGCCCTTGCTTGATTTGGAAATGGTTTGAGCCTGAATTCTTCCAGAGACAACACAGCAAACCATGCCCTGTACCCCAACATCTTTGGTGTACCCCAACATTTCTGCTGCCCATCACTGGGTAAAAATTTTTAATTCTGATCCTCTCCAACTCAAAGTAAGCTCACTCCTTACTGCCAGCACCTCCAGTAGCCAGCCGGATAGACTGGGGGAGAACTTTAGGGCCCTTGCATCTTGATCAGCAAGTTCTTTCTAAATGAGAATGCTCCATTAGAGAACCTTGTATCTCCTCTCCTCCTCATGGGAAACTACGTGGGGAGACAAGTGTGATTTAAGGGAGAATCTGGGTTCCCCAAGCAAGCTGAGAAAGCTTGGAAGCACTTCCTGGGACCTGGTGCCCATAGGCCCTAGTGTCCAGCAAATTACCTCTGGACAGAGGATGCTCCATTTATGAGAACTTTGAGTTGAGCCCCTGAGCTCATGAGAAAATTCCTTGAGCTTATGGCATAATGAGGCTCAAAAGTAGGCTGCCTTTTTCAGAATTGGAAAAACTTGGTCTCCAGAACCTTAAAAGGCAGCGTGAGATTCCCAGGAAGGAGTTAATGGAATTAACAAAGTATTTTCCCCCTTTTTATAAGGCTTTAACTTGCTTTATTCTGGCAAGATCCAGACTGAACCACCCAAACAAAGGCTGGTGAGGGAAAGAGTTTTTGTTGTTGTTGTTGTTAAATTGTTTTTTTATAAGTAATGTTAGTGAAAATTGTGAGAGAAATATAGCTCTCTTGATTTGCAAACTATTAAGTATTAACTCTATTTAAAAGGTGATAAGAAAGACAAAAAGGAGGGTAAGAATGATTTTTAATTTGCAAAAAATTTTGAAAAAATATATTTAAGTAGCAGTCAAGTCTTTTGTAATTGTTAATTATTTAGGGTTTAAGAGAACTCTACTCTTGTGTTCCAACAGAAACAAAAGTCACTGGATTCTATAAGGAGTTAATAATTGAACCCACCTCAGGGTTGCTGTGAGGGTCCCATGACTGTAAAAGTTCTTAGCATAGGGCAACCGCTACTTGTTACAGCAGCCCTAAGGACAGATGCGGTAGGCAGGCAAAAGCAGCAGGCTCAGCCACTTCCTTCAGGTCCCTGTTGATTCCCCTTAATTTGTAAACTTGCCAGATTTCTTGAAACCATTGGTGCAGGTCATCAGCACTGGGAGAAGAGTTTGTTATGGGTGATGAAATTCCCAAACAAGAAATGAGCTTCATGAGAATCTACAAGTCTGTTGACTATATAGAAAGGATTTATAATGATAGATCTTCACGGTAGAATTCATTTAAACTCCAGAAGAAGAAAAGAAAAACATGTGAAATATGTTGTGAAATTTTGCAAGTGTGTATATATGCATGTTTCCTTGTAAATTTTTATCGATTATTGCAATTCTGTGAGAGAAAAAATAACTGTAATCCTAAACTGTAACTAGTGAAACTTGCTTTTGGAGATCTCTCTTGGGACTGGGACTGTGTTTTGAATTGTGAATTCATGTATAATTGTCTGATGGATTATTAAACCAGTAATCTACCATTGAAGAGAACTGCCACAAGCTACTCAGAAGGATCTAATACAAGTGGAGGTCTGATCTGGACTGGGAGGACAAACTTTGATCCAAGGTTAAGATGGGCTCCTTCTGGCACAATTCCTTTGAACAGTAATGTTTCCCACCTGAGCTTTTCATCTATATAGCATTTTACATAGATTATTCCATTTATAGGATCAGAGATCTAGAGGTGGAAGGGAATTCAGAGGCCATCTAGTCTAACCCCCTCATTTTATAAATTAGGAAACCGAAACTTGGGGTGATTAAGTGATTTGCTAAGATCCCACAGTAGTAATCACAGTAGTAAAAGAGAAAAGGATCAACCTGTGAAAAATTGTTTATGACAGCCCTTTTTGTAGTGGCAAGAAACTGGAAATTGAATGGATGCCCATCAGTTGGAGAATGGCTGAATAAGTTATGGTATATGACTGTATTAGAATAGTATTTTTCCATAAGAAACGATCAGCAGGATGATTTTGAAAAAAACCTGGACTTACATTAACTGATGCTAAGTGAAATGATCAGAACCAAGAGAACATTGTACACAGTAACAGCAAGATTGTGTTATGATCAACTATGAAAGACTTAACTCTTCTCAGCAATACAATGATCCAATAAATTTGGGATGAAAAATGTCATCTGTATCCAGAAAAAGAACTATCGAGACTGAATGCAGATCAAAGCATACCATTTTTGTCTTTTTGTTTGTATGTCTTTTCTTTCTCATGCTTTTTCCCTTTTGTTTTGATCTTTCTTTCACATGACTGACATGTAAATATGTTAAAAATGATTGTATATGTATAACCTATATTAGATTATTTGTTGTCTTGGGGAGGGGGGAAGTAAAGGAAGGAGAAAAAAATTGGAATTCAAATCTTACAAAAATGGATGTTGAAAACTACTTGTAATTGGAAAAATAAAAAACTATTAAGTTAAAAAAAAGCTATCAAAGAGATTATTGCTGCTTCTATTTTTCAGATGAGAAGAAGGCTTAGAAAGGGTAGAAAAAATTGGAATTCAAATCTTACAAAAATGGATGTTGAAAACTATCTTTACTTGTAATTGGAAAAATAAAAAACTATTAAGTTAAAAAAAAGCTATCAAAGAGATTATTACTGCTTCTATTTTTCAGATGAGAAGAAGGCTTAGAAAGGGTAAGTGACTTAGGTACCTAAGTGCCCAATGAATAAGAGCAGAACTGGACTTGGAAGCTGAGACTTCTAATTTCCAGCTTTTTCTCACTGTACCACACTCCCCTATTCCCCACTCCCTGCCTAGGTGGCCAGATATGATCCTCCCACATGAGTCAGAGCAGCCTCCATTCCAGAGTGGACTGGATGCTTAACCACTGACACATTCCTGTTCTTCCATTTACCTTTGTCAGTGGTTCCTATTTGCTGTTCTTTGGGGCACTTCCTCATGAAACAGACACATCACAGTGCCTTATCTTAGAATGGAACTCATGCATAGCTTTCCTCTTGTGCTCATGTACCTCCTTTTGTGGCCAAGTGGGAAAAGCACTGAAGTTGGAGTTTCTTTTATCTCCTGGGTGACCTTGTGGACAACTCATAAGCCCTAGTTTTGTCATCTGTAAAATGAAGGCCTTGGACTAGCTGTCTCTAAGGTTTCATTCTAACTACAAATCTTGTGTTTAAATAAAGACCTTTTTATACATTTTATTTTATATTTTCCCCTCATTAGATTAAATTTTTTTTTACATTTGTTTTTAAAATTTTCGAGTTCTAGATTTTCTCCCTTATCCCCACCCACAATTAAGAAACCACTTGGGAAGTTATGCAAAACATTTCCATAAAGGTCATGTGAGAAAAAAAATAGACCCCCCACCCTAATGGGAATAAAAACCCTCAAAAAATTAAGTTAAAAAAAGATATAGAGAAAGAGAAAATGCTTCAATTTGTATTCAGACAGGATTTTTCATCAAATCTTTCAGAGCAGTCGTAGATCATTGTACTATTGAGAATAGCAAAGTCATTCACAGATGAAGACCTTCCTTTTAATGAAAGAATCTGGACCTAGTGCTCATATGTAGGAAGCTCCCTGATCTTTTCAACAACATGCATACAGACTCCTTTTTTGGAAGATGGAGAGTACCCTCTCCATAAGACATAAGAGGGAAAAGAGACTTCTGAATTAATATAGAATAAAGTATACAAAATCAAGAAAATAATATACATTATGATGATAATGTGAGTAGGAAGAACAAAAAATCAAAATGGTAAACTGTCATTTCAAAAACTGGCATGAGAAAAATTGAGAAAATGTGCTTTGTGCTTTCTTCCCTTCCTTTCTGGGGTGAGAAGCTATGAGTGGAGAATGTTATCTGTATTCCCAGAGTAAGGTTGATTTGACTGAATCATTCTTCCCCCTTCCCCCTCTTCTAAAATCTTTGTCAAGAGGAAAGGCTCAATGAATGTGGGAAGAAGGGACATATTTAGAAATGAATGTGATGTAAAAGCAAAAGACATCAATGATTTTTTTTTTCTTTTTAAAGAAAGGCTTTCTGAGGTAGCAGATCTCATCCATTCTGTGTTAGTGTTTTAGAGTTAACTTTTTTGATCCTATCCTCAGATTCTGCTGGTGATTCCACAGTGCTCTTACTAGGGGTAAATGCCATTGATTTGATTTAATAGCTTGCCTGAAGTTTGTGGGGGAGCTAGAACCCAGGTGAGTTGGCTGTCAGGTAAGGCAGAAGTCTTCTCTTCCATAATAACCCTGTCACCCCAAAAGGAAATCAGTCCTAATCTCATCAAATCCCTTTGGAAAAGAAACAGCAGTGGGACACTTAGGTGATGTAGTGGATAGAGGACCTGAGTTCAATGTGACTTTAGACACTTGATACTAGCTGTGTGACCCTGGCAAGTCACTTAATCCTGATTGCTTCCAAAAAACAAAACAACCCAACAAAGAAATCACTAAATTCTATGCTATATAATTGTCTATCATATCTCAGAAATTACTCCTGGAATGGCCTCGATATATGGTCCAATTCCTTCTTGTTCAAATGAGGAAAACTGAATCCCAAAGAAAGGGTGTGTCTGCTCCTAAACCACATAATCCAAAAAGCTGGGAGTCAAATGGAGATTCTCTGGCTCCCCAGCTCCTCCCTTGTGCTTTCTCTATTACTCAAGGTTGCCCTTAGCATCTTATCTGCCCCTTTCCATCCTCTCCTGAGTGGGGTCGCAGCTCCCCATTTGTTCCTATGTTCGATTCAGAGGTCTTTCCCCACTGAATCAAGGGCTGAGGATTGAAAGAAAGCAAAGAAGCTATTAGAGATAGCTTCACCTTCTCCCCCAGCCTGGACACTCTGGTCTCCTGTTGGCCCTTTTCTGGCTTGATGGTCCTTGGTCTTTGCAGAGTTATGAATATACTCTTTTTTTTAAAGTGCATAAACTAATCCCTATCCAAGTCTCCCCAGAGAGTCACTCTGTGAAATATTAAGTCTGTTTCTGAAGGGATAATAATTTTGAGGAGGGGTGTGGAGCTGTGGAAAATGGACTTGACAAAGCAGCAATGACTCATATAGTGGGGATGGAATGGGAAGATGGTAGTAACAGAAACACACAGAATAGTATATTGGAGTGACCCTTGACCTGGGGGGGTCAAGAGACTAGGGTTCCAGTCCCAATTTACTCACAGCTTAGCTATGAAAGCCAAGGTCAGCCATTTAGTTGGTCTATACCTCAGTTTTCTTGTCTGTCAAAGGTAGATAATGATCCCACCTACTTTCTGATTTGTAAAAGGACTACCCAACACTGTGTAAATCTATCATTATTATTAATTATTAATAGACATATGTTTTCATTCAGCAAGGAGAGCCCAAATTATACATATGTTTTCCTTGGTAGTCAAGGAGAGCCTAAATCAGAGGGGGAAGAAAGAGAAGGAAAGAGGGGGAGAGAAGGGCAGAGAAAGCAAGAGAAAGAGAGGAGAGAGAGGGAAAAAGGAGAGGGGAAAGAAAAAGAAAGGGGGGAAACAGAGGAAAAGAGAGAGAGAAAGAGAGGGAGAGGGGACAGGGAGACAGAAATGGAGAGAGATGGAGAGAGAGAGAGAGAAGGGGGGAGGGAAGGGGGACGGAAGGAGAAAAAAGGAAATTATACATATATTTTCCTTTGGTAGTTAAGGAGAGCCCAAATTATACATATGTTTTCCTTTGGTAGTCAAGGAGAACTCAAATCAGAGAGACGGGGGTGGGAAATTCAGGGAGAGGGGAAGGGAGAGAAGAAGAGAAAGGAAGAGAGAGGAGAGAGAGAAAGAGGAAGGGAGGAAGGAAGAGAGAGAGAGATAGAGTTGGCATGGTCTGGGTAATCCATCCCTAGTACTAGAATATAGGGAATTAAATAATTCAGTGGAAAAGAGAAGGAAAGCTTGCCCCTCCCTGAAGGATGGGTAAGATTTGCAATGTGGGCTGAAAAGGGCATTCCAGATGAGGGCAATAAAGTCAATAATTTCCCTGGGTACATGTGTAGGAAGAGACAGTGAGCTGAATTCTCTAGAGGAGCAGACACCATTGGACTATGGACCCACATTGGCTAACTGACAATTGAACACATCTCCCATTTAGTCATGATGGGTCTCAAGATCTTGTAAAAAAAATAGGTAGCCTATGCTCTAGATTGTGTCTAAGATCTCCTCCATTTCTGTTTCTCCATGAGCTGAGAGTGGGTCTGTTAAAATGTAGAAGAGCAGGGAGATGCTTGGGAGACCAGAGACCTGGATTTTCTAGTCCTGGCTCTGTCATTATCTCATAGTATGATCTCTCCCTAACCTAGACCCCCAGGTTCTTCCTCTGTAATGGAGGGGGCTGGACTAGATGGTCTCTAAGGTCCCTTCCAGCCTTGACATTCTATGCCTTTATAGTTCCACAATTCTAATTCTAAGAAAGGTTCTGGGTCGGTCTCCTGATGGGCTCTGGCCGGGGTCCTGGCGTGTTTGCCCTCGGCAATCAGGGGTGTGAAATTCACCTTTCTAAAGGACCAGATAAGAGAGTGGGGTGGGAAGGGGTGGGAAGAGAAAAGGGGTGGGGGACCTGGTTTGTTCTTTCTTGGAAACCACTGGGGGATGAGCAAGTGCCTCGAGCTCTGGGGCCTTGGTTCCCTCTGAGCTGTCTCTATGGGGCCTGGGATGGGGGTGAACTGTCAAGTTGGAGTTCATCCAACTTGGGTGAGAGACTCGGGGAGAGACTCTGGCACTCATACTAGCCCTGGCTTACGCCTGTGGTCAGTGTGGTAGTTGGCTGGGCTCTAAATATCGACAGATTCACCAACTACCTGTGAAACTGTGAATTGAGGGAGGCTGGAAAGGTCCCTCCGGCCCCAAATTGCCTTCCTGACAATCTACGCAGTCCGAGAATCGCCTCTTTGGGCTAATAATTATGTGCTTACATATTTGTGATTTGGTTGGTGTAGGGAACTCTAATGAGGTGACTCCTACCTAGGTAGATTGGCATTTATCTGAAATTTATGGTTTCAAAGTGTTGCCTAGGGCTCAGAGAAATATGATTTGTCCCAGAGTCTTACAGCAAGTGTGAATCAGAAGGTGTTAACTCAGGATTTCTTAGCTTGGAGGCTGGAGCTAGTTCTAAGAAGCACAGTCTCTACTGCCTCTGGAGTTAGAAAACCTAACTTCAAATCCCACCAATGATGTTTAGAAACTTTGTGTTCTGGGTTAATTTACTTAACCCCCTTAGGCTTCAGTTTTCTTATTTCTAAAATGAGGGGATTGGAAAAGCTTCTCACTTCAAAGTGAGAATGAATGTATTATTTTCCTGTGGGAAGAAAGTGATAGATAGTGATGCTAAAAATGAACAATTTTGTTCTCTGTGGACTGACCCTGATAAGGAGACAGGTAGAAGAGAGATGGGGGTTCTAGAGATAAAGGAAAAGAGTATGAGAAAGATGAGAGGGGTGTGTGTGTGTGTGTGTGTGTGTGTGTGTCTGTGTGTCTGTGTGTCTGTGTGTGTGTGAGAGAGAGAGAGACAGAGAGACAGAGAGACAGAGACAGAGAGAAAAGAGAGACAGAAAAGAGAGCCAGTGACACAGAGAGAGAGACAGAGACAGAGACAGAGAGAGAGTGAGACAAGAGAGAGAGAGAGAGACAGAGAAGGAGAGACAGAGAGAAAAGAGAGAGAGACAGAGACACAGAGAGAGAAGAGTTCATTGTTAAGAACTTTGAGTTCCTAAGGTTGGGATGGAAACAGAGAGATCCAAGAGGGTTAGGTTCTGGTTCCCCACTGTGCCACTAACTCATTGAACGAATGACTTTGGGAAAATTGATCCCCAATCTGGGCTTCAGGTTTCCTCTCTATAAAGTGGGGATAATAATCCTTGTCGCCTTTACAGAATTATTATAGAGATCCAATAAGATAATCAATGACAAAGGAAATTCTATCACATTTTAACTATCATAGTTATTTATGTAATGAATATTTTATCACTTCTACCAGCCTGGAAATTCTGCATTCCCTTCAGTATCTAACATGTAAGAGGGATGGGTGAATAGGGGAGTAAGAATGGAGAGAGTAGAAAAAGAATTGAATGGAATAAGTTATAAAAAGGTTTAAAAGCCCAAGGATGAAGAGATTCAGTGTGAATAGTTGCCAGAAAAAAAAGGATTCAATGGAAAAATGGGGCACTGATAGCAGATGAAAAAATTCAAGCCAGGTTTTTTGTCTTTTCCAGAAGGTTTCAAATCCTAGACTCAGAGGGTAGAGAGCTATAGGGGATCCTTGGGATCACCTCCCTCCTTGTGATGGAAGTCGTCCTGCTATCCCTAATAGTTGTCTCTACAGCTTTTGTGTGAATACTTCCAGAGATGAGTGCACTAGCCTAGAGACAACCCTTTATGGTGGACTATCACCATAGTCCACCATATAGTGGCCTATCAGAAAGCTCTTATTGTTATTGAGTTGAAATCACCTTCTATGTAATTTTTCTTTAATTGCTCCCAGATGCCTTCTGGAGATAGACAAACTTTCTCCTTCCTCTTCCCCATCACAAGTCTTGAGATATTTGAAGAGAACAATTATGTACTTCCTGCCATCCTTAAAATCTTTCCCTTCTTTAGAATTAACACCCCTGGTTCCTTTAATTAAGAATTTAATATCATTATACTTTAGATACTGATTCATTATCCTTACCCTTCTCCAGGCTTGTTCTAGCTTCCCCCCTAACATCCACCCCCCAAAAAAATTGGTATCCAAACAAGAAAGCTCTAACCATGGTCTGGCCAGGGCAGAATCCGCGCATTCTGAGCACAGTAACCAGAATGGTGAGGAGATTGGAAGCTCTGTCTCTTGAGGATGAGTTAAAGGAATTGGGGTTAGCTTGGAGAAGAGATTTGGAAGAAAGCATGACCATAGTCTTTAAATACCTGAAGGATCTATTAAGAGAAAGAGGGATTCAAATTTTTTTGGGGGGAAGAGAACTCTAGAGCTAACGAAGGGAAGGTAGAGGGAGGCAGATTTAGGTGGATTATAGGAAGAATGAATTTAAGCAGAGGCTGGATGACTGCTTGGTGATATTAAGGGGATTGCTCTCCTTACGACTAAATATTCATCTTTGAGATTTCTTCTGACTCTGAACTTCTTTGATTCTAAGACTATCACCTCCTTTGTTCTAGATATAAAACTTTTAATATGATAGTGAAGTTTAGAAATGTCTAAAATGTTTTTTGTTTTTTTTTAAATCTGGGAAATGCTGAACCTATCCAAAAGTGCTCACTTTCTCCAAGGAAACTTTTGTTCAGTAACTCTCTCAGGACCCCAGGGCTCCATTCTACTCAACTAGAAGGCATTAATCAAGAATGATGGTTCAGATTCTGCCACTGTCACGCAGTGACTTCCAGCAAGTTACTTTATTTTTCTAGGTTCCAGTTTCCTCATCTGTAAAGTGATTATGACTGAAGTCACTTCCAGCTCAGACTCTGTAACCTATGAACTTGTTCCCCTTTCCCCAGAGGGTGGAGTAGGTATTTTACTGGGACTGGCCATATCTCTAGATGTCAATCTAAAACGGATAACTTTTCAAAGTCATGTAGTAGAGCGACAGGTCTGTAGAGGATACCTATACAAACAAACAACAAGCTAGAGCTAAAGTCAAGCAAACAGGGCAGATCTTTGTGGGGTAGAGATGGGGGAGAGCCAGCAAGAAGGGAAAAGAGGGGAATTCCATGTTGAGCCAGGGGAAGAGAGGGGTCAGGGCAAGTCCTTGGTACTGGCAGGGTATTGTGAATATTTTTGGTGCTGATAGAGAACTTCATAGCTGGTAGGGTAGGGAAGGAGGGGTGGAAATGTCAAAATAACAGTAAGAATTTGGAGATGAATATAGACCAAACAGAAGTCCAGACAATTCCAAAATGGCAGCTAGAAACATCTATAGTCTTTGACTATTAAACTGAATACTTTGTCGTAGTTCATTTCCTCTTACATGCTTTTATTTATGCTAATCTTCTCAGATGAAAGCCTCTCACTCTCCCCTCCTTTTCTCCCTTTGGTCTAGATCCAGAAATCTCCCTTGGCCTGGAATCTCAGACCACTGGGATCCCTTTTCTTCCTACCTCCTCCAGGAAGTCTCCCTTGGCCTGGAATCTCAGGAACTCTTTTTTTCCCTGATACACCACAGAATTTATCTGCACCATTTGATTTCATTTTACTTCATAAGAAGGCCAAGTATTTTGGGAAAGTGAACTTGGACTGAGAGTAAGATGTTTGGGTTCTAGTCCTGGCAAGGCCCTTTATTTGCATTATATGGACATGTCACTTCAAGGGGATGAAAGTAAGGGGAAGGGAATAAGCATTTATATAGCACTTACTATGTGGCAGGCACCGTGCTAAGTGATTTACAAATATTAGCTTGTTTGATCCTCACAACAATCCTGAGAAGCAGGTACTCTTATTCTCCTCATTTAACAATTGAGGAAACTGAGGTAAATGGAGCTTAACAGACTTGCCCAGGATCACACAACTATTAAGTGTTTGAGACTGGATTTGAACTCATCTTCCTGGATGCAGGTCCAAGGCTCTGTGTACTGTACTACCTAGTTACCCCTGGACTTTCTTCCTAATCTAGAAAGAAAAAAAAATGATGCTAAATGGATTTGAATTCAGGTCTTTCTGACTCTGGGGTAGCTAGGTAGTACAGTGGATAGAATGCTGGGCTTAGAGTCAGAAAGACTCACTCATCAGCCCGCGTTCAAATTCAGCCTCAGTCACTTACTAGCTGGGTGATCCTGGGCAAAGCACTTACCTATGCTTGCCTTAGTTTCCTCATCTGTCAAAGGAACTGGAGAAGGAAATGGCAAACCACTCAAAAGAGTCTTTGGCAAGAAAATCCCAAATGGGGTGACAAAAGTCAGACGTGACTAAAAAACTGAACAGTAAGAGCAATTTCACGTATCCAGGACAAGTACTCCATCTAATGTGACACTCAGGTTCCTCAGCTATAAAATGGGGATAACAACAGCACCTCTCTCTTAAGGTTGTTATGAGGATTAAACAGGATAAGTTAATAAAATACTTAGCATGGTTCCTGGCACAGTGCTGTAATTATTATTACTTAATTATTTAGTAGAGAAAAATATAAATTCCTTATACCTGAACTAAAAAAAAAAATAACAGTTTCACAAGAATGATATAGAGCTATGGTTAGACAACATCTTGTGTCAAAAAGATCTGTAGATTTATTTCAGATTCAATATGAGTTAGCAGTATGACAATTTAACTGTAGAAGACGGCATCAGGAGGAGGAAGGTTCAGAAGGAAGGGGTAACATTTATGCTGCCCTCTGCCCTGCCAGACCATATCTGAAACACTGTTTAATGCAAAGGGCCATTTCAAGAAGGACACTGACAAGCTTGGCAGTCTACAAAGTAGGACTACCAGGATGCTAAGGGAAATGGAAACCCCGTGCCATTAGAGAATTGATTGAAGGATTCCAGGCTGTTTAACTTGGAGAAGCTCCAGCGGGAACATAATTGTTGTCTTTAAATACTTGAAAGGCTGTCAGGTGAAACAAGGGATTAAATTAATTCAATTTAGATCCAGAGGACAGAAACTGAGGCAACTGGGCAGCAGATTTAGACTCAACATACAGGAAAATTTCCTAACAAAATGGCTCTCCCAAAGTGAAGGGGGCTGTCTTGGAGGGCCTTCAGAAAGTGTGGATGGATGACCATTTCTTACTGATGTCACAGAAGGGAATTCCTGCTCAGCTATGGGTTGGATGCTAGATGATCTTTAAGGTTTTTTTTCCCAAATCTTCGGGGATTCTGTGATTCTCCCCTGCTTTTTCTTCCACTATTCTATTTCTTTTTCTGCTGTGTTTCCCTTTGTACTGTTTTTTGTCTTTGTTCTGGAGAAAGAGATGGAAAGACAGAACAAAGAAAGAAGGAGAAAGAGGGGGAATGTGGGCAAAAGAGTGGAGGAGAAGGAGTGAGGGAAGATGGAGGGGCTAGTCTCTGGCCTCTAGGTCACCCTGGGCATGAGTGAGACACTCTCTCAGAAGGGAGTTTCTGATGAAATTGCTGATCCTGTTTGCTATTCATTTCCCCCTGAGAACCTGTGGGCTTAGTTCCTACCACACCCCTCTTCTCAGTACCTCCCATCCCATAAAATCTTGTCCAGGACACTCAGCACAGACTTTACTGCTGGGGGACTCACAGACCCGGATCCCATCCGTTAGGTCAACATACGTTCCCCTTCCCAGGTAAGACCACCTGGGTGCACCTACATCCCAAAGTGGGTGAGTGAGTGAGGGAGAACTTTGGCCCTCCAGAGCCTAAGTTCCTATATTATTATTATTATTAATGTTATTATTATTATTATTATTATTATTAGGGTTCTGTTTCCTGCTTTGGGGGTTAGAGGGTGGGTGTTATACTGCTGAATAGAAATAGGAATCCTGTTAGCCCAATGGACCAAATTACCATCATTAATAACTGTTATTATACAGTAAATGCATTCATCGTATTCCCAAGGCTGTTTATGCTATTTCTTAGAGGTGCCCTGGACCTGGCTTAAGGCTGTGACCATGGGACAGGGCTGGCTTACAAGGAGAAGGAAGAGGAGGAGGAGAAGGTGGGAAATAAAATTGATTTCCCCCCACCCATCCTCAGTCTGCCTTGTGGAGCTGAACTGGCTCCCACTTGAGCAGGAGCCTGTATCCATTTCCTTGGGGAAGATGAAGGTTCAGTGGCCATGTTCACTCCCAAGTGGACTCCAAGGGCAGTCATTGCTCCTCTCTTCCTTCAGGTCCCTTTATTCTTATCATAGCATATCCAAGGACTGAAACAGGGCTGAGGGCCTGGGGTAAGTAGATTAGGGCTTGTAGATGGGTTAGAAAGGGTGGCAGAATGGAGTTGGGGGAGTACGGAGAGAGGGTGATGGGTGATTGACTGAGACCTTCTGCTCACCCCCACCCCCTTTTGCCCCAATTAGGAGAATTCCTTTATTCTACTTCAGCTCAGGGCTGAGAAGGGGACATCTGGGCCTGTGATTGAGGGTTTTACCCCATATTACTCTGAGGCTCAAGAGCTGCTCCTTGGGAGGAAGAGGATCTAGAAGCCATGGGCCTCCCCACCCAGTTCCTGGCTCTGCTGCCGGGACTCTGCCTTGGTGAGCTGAGGGGCTGGGCAGCCTGACCCGATGAGCCTTCTCTCTCCCCTTTCCTCCTCTTCTCCTGTCCTGTCTTCCTAATCTCTTCTTTCTCTACGTGAAACATAGAATCTCCTACATGGAAGAGACCTTAAAGATTATCTAGTCCATACTCCATCTACCCCATCTCCACCTTTATTTTTAATCGGTGAGGAAAATTGAATTCAGGGAAGACAAATCTTGCCCAAAGTCACTTGTGGCAGAGCTGAGAATGGAATCCAGGGCTCGTGACTCTCCAGTTCCGGGCTGCCTTTGTCTCCCTCTATCCCCCAATTTTCTATCGACTTCCTTGAAGTGAAGGAGGCTCTGAGGAGAGGGAATTAGCATAGGATAAATTCAGCCAGTTGTGATGACCCCAAGGGGTCCCCAGAACATACCTTTGCCTGTTTGTTTTGAGGGTATCTCCCTTTAGCCCCGGTGTCCACCCTTCCTCCATTCCTCCTGAGAGCAACATGTGTAGCTCCTTCCTTGTCTTCACCCCTGCTGTACAGGGCTGTCCTGGGCTGCAGGGAACAACCCCACCATGGGGAACAGTTCTATCCTGGGGATTATCAGAACAGGGACTACCACCAAAGGGACCAACGCCACTACAGAGACCACCGTGGGGAACAATGCCATCACAGAGAACAATGGCACCCCGGCCAGCAACTCCATTCTGGGGAACAGTGCTACCACGGGGAACAACAGCACATTGGACTACAAAATCACCTTAGAGACCAAACATGTCTTGGGGAACAACGCTACCATGGGGAACAACAATGCGGTTACAGGGATCAGTGCCATCACAGAGACCAAAATCTCGGGGATCAGCAATATCATGGGGAACAGTACCATCGCAGAGATCCATATCTACCTGGGGAGCAAAACCCGGGTGACCAACAGTATCACGGAGAGCACTACCGTCGCAGGGACCCTGGGGAACAAGAGCTCAGAGAGCAACGCTTCCATGGGGAACAGTGTCACCACCGGGAAGCGAACCTTGCAGATCAAGAATATCTTGGGGAATATCACCACCGACAGTCAAGCCCCGGGAAACAGCGATATCTTGGGGAGCCGTTCCATCACCGAGACTCAAGCCACGGAGAACAACGGTACCTCGGAGAGCAGTTCCACCACCGCCACTCGAGCCACGCAGATCGCTACCTGGGGGACCAACGCCATCACCCCAGAGAACGCTTACGGCACCCAGGAGAGCGTCTCCACGGGGACCAGCACACCCTTGGGGAACAGCACCTTCTTGGGGACCAGCGCCATCACAGAGAACAAAATCCTGGAGAATACCATCACCGAGAACACTGCCGTGGGGAACAGTTCCACCATAGAGAGCAATGCCATTCTGGAGAGCAGACTTACCACAGAGAACCTCGACACGGGGAGCAAAATTTCCGAGAACGTCACTCTGGGGAACGGCACCACAAGGAGCCGTGTCTCCATGGGGATCAGCGAAGACACCTTGGGGAACAATGCTACCATGCATCAACTCTTGGGGAGCAATGCCACCATGGGGAGCGCCAGCACAGGGAGCAAAACCTTGGCGAGGACTATCAGCCCTTTGGAGGAAGACACACTGGTGAGTTAGAGCTACGGGGCTGGAGGGAGGGGATGCTATGATCCAAGGCTCTTTCTGAGTCATGTTCCTCCCATGTGCTCTCCTGGCTCTGAGCTCCTCCAGAAAAATAAAGGCAGCATCCACAGCCACCGACCGTACCACGGCTCTGTCTGGTGGTGAGGGTCACACAAGCAATGCCCTCCAAGGGCTTAGCAAACCCATGTCCTAGGAGGGAGCGGGGTGGGCCCGGCGCCATGATTTCTATGGCAGCAGGATCTTGCAATCAGGAAACTCCCTAACTACATAAAATAAGTACACAAATCAAACATTTGCTGATGAGAAATCATGACTTTGTGACCTCCATATTCAGCGATGAGACCCTTCATGGGCTGCAACCTTACAGTTTAAGAAGCTGGGTAATCTAAAGTTTGGTTCGAGTAGAAATTAAGTGATTTGCCTGGCCCGCACGCCTAGGATGGGTTAGAATAGAACATAAATCCAAGTTTTCCTTTCTGCAAGGCCAGCTCTGGAATACAGAACACTGCCTCTGAAAAAGGCTGTTACCAGTATTTATCATCCTCATCCTCATCAGAGCTGGAGTCCAGGGTATCTTGTGGCATGGGGAGGAACAGGCATATCAAGGACTAACATGAACTGAACCAGACTGGTTTGGGCTTGGGGATTTGCTTTTAACACATGGAGGAATTTGACTCAAAGGAAAGAACTCTAAACTGGGTTCTGGTGGTACCTTTGCCCTTAATTTTCTGTTTGGAGCTAAAGTTTGCCTCCTTTCTCTGGGATTTGTTCTCACTTTCTGTCAGATGAAAGTGATAGACACCTGTTTCCCTCTGGGGATTCCTTCAGAAATGACATAACTGTTGGGAATATGGTCTCTAAATTGTACAGCTCTGTATATAGATATGTATGAAGAATTATTATTCTAAAGACGTGGCCCATGTCTCTTCCTTCTCCTAGATCCCCCCAAAGCGTAACCCAGAATAGACAAGGAAGTGGCTTAGGAAAGATGGCAGGATGGTGGGGAGTAAAGCCAAGATTCATCTCATCAGATATTCCTTGTTTCTTTTCTCTCTTAGTGCCGGGATTCTGGGATAAACGGTGAGTGTCTAATCTCTCAGATGCACATACTTTCTATTTTCCTTGGGACATTCTGAGTCAAGAATCCTCACTATACTTCCCTTTTTCTCCCCATCAGAAACAGCACTGTGCCGTGGTGAGCTCAGGTAAGGAGCACATTATTTTGCTTTTTGGGGGGCAAGGCAGTCGCAGGGGTGGGAGGTCACATAGCCAGTAAGTGTTGAGATTTGATTTAGATCCTCCTAGCTCCAGGGCCAGTGCTCTATCCACTGTGCTACTTAGTTTCTGATCAGGCCAGACCAGGATCTCGGGTGGGAGGGAGGCAGTTGAAAGCTATCCAGGGATCCAGGAGTCGGGATCCACGGGCCAGAAACCAAGGCTCTGGGGAACAGAGGGTGGGAATCCTGAAAGTTAGAAACCAGGGGAGCCAGAGCTCCAGGGGGTAAGGATTTAGGGAGAAAGGGGTAAGAGTGCTGTGGAACTGGGGGCTCTTTGGGTTGGGGGAGTTAAAGAGGAATTCAGCACCTTCATTGTTGGGACTCCAGAAGTTATCTCTATGGAAGAAATGTGCTTACATTTATATTTTTCCTAAAAAGCAGTCATTCATTCAATCAACAAGCATTTTTTTCTTTTTAAATAATAGCTTTTTATTTTCAAAATATATGCAAAGATAGTTTTCAATATCAATCTTGCAAAACCTTGTTTTCCCAATTCTTTTCCCTCCTTTCCCCCCATCCCCTCCCCTAGACAACAAGCAATCCAATATATGTTAAACACCAACATTTATTCATTGTTCCCCTCTGGACTTCTCAGTTCATATCCTATTTTATAGTGACTTCTTCCTACTCCCCTACCTCCCATTTTTGTGTTCTAAAACCTTCAGACTTAGCTTTTTTATCTCTCCTGCTTGTTCTTCCACTTAAAGGATGGGCAGAGATAGTGGCCCCTATTCAGGTCAGGTGTTTTGAGGCCACAAAATCTCCCCAACTCTGCCCCCAGCACAGCCTCTGCCCTCACTTGTATCCCAGGGACCAGGGAAAAACAAAACTAGGCTGGGATATGTCTCCTCCTTCAGACATCTCTCCCCTTCCCCTGGTCTTTGAGAAATCTTCCTTTTCTGTCCCTTTCCCACTACAAACCACCTTTGGTCCAAACCCCCCCTACACTCTCTTTGCCTGGAAGGAGAAAGTCTTAGTGCCTCAGTACATCCAGCTATTCCTACACCTATTTCTAGCAGAACGCCTTCCAAGCAAGCCCAGTTCTCTTAAACCCTTCACTCCTTCCTCTCTCTGACAAACTTATCCTGGTCCTCACTCTTTCATCTACTCTTAGCATCCTCAGCACACCAGCAGCAGGAGGTCTGCTGCACTTGGCAAAGGACTTCTAACCCAGCCAGCAAAAAAGGCAAAAAAGCAAAGACTCTTTTGTAAAGCCTTTGAATGAATGAGTGTGTGTGTGAGTGAGTGATTGAGTGAGTGGAAAAGCATTAAGTAATTACTATGTACAAAGCCCTGTGCTAAGCTCTGGGTATACAAATAGAAAAGTAAGACTATTCTTGGTCTCAAATAGGGAGGAGGGTTTGGCTCTGAGTTAAATGGAAAGGTTTCATAGTTATTAAGATGTAATGGAAGAACTTTGCCATTTTTCAGGTATATAGACACAAAACTAAATCTCATAGTCTTTTGCTGTTAACTGTCCCGTGTTTCCTGCTGGGAAGTCCAGGGATAGCCATAAAGGACATTGAAAGGAGAGGAAATAATAGGTTCCTAATAAGAAAGTAGTGTTTCCTGAGTTCTAAGCATGCTCTGTGGCTTCTCAAAGGAAGAAGGGAGCAGGTAGGAGAGTATGGATCATATTAAGTTATATACTACACCTATCTACTCTCTCAACAGGGAACCCCGGAAAGGTAAGGAAAGTAGGGGAAGCAGTATCCTTCAGTCCCTGAAGCCCTGAGTCTCCCAGTGAGTCCCAGGAGATCTTGATTTCCAGTGAAAAGTGTCTGCATTCATTCCAGACTTTTAATGATAGTGTTTAGCTTATGGAGAGGGACCAATGGTCAAGTAGAGGCTAGATGAGATGACCATAGAGTGATTCAGTGATTCTCATTCTCTCTGTCTCTCTGTCTCTCTCTCTCTGTCTCTCTCTCTCTCTCTCTCTCTCTCTCTCTCTCTCTCTCTCTCTCTCTCTCTCTCTCTCTCTCATTGTATCTCAGCTCTGGAGAAAGTGCCGAAAACATCAGCCTAAGGGATTTTATCTGCCAAAAGGTGAGTAGGAGGTCCTGTTGGACACCGATTCCCAGCCTTTCTCTTCTGCCATGTCCTCTCTTCTGGCTGCTTGGAGACTAGAAATCTCATCTCCAAAGTCCTATTTCTGCTCTCCAAAGGCCCTAGCTCCCTATACCTCTGACCTTGAAAATCCCACACAGTCTCCTGGCTTTGGGGGAATGTGTTTAGATGGAGCCCGTTTCCTTTTCCATTTGTCCCAATGGTTCTGGGAATTCTCTCCTAGTTTCTTGCTTTAATTTCTCCTCAAAAGCCCTGGGATGAGGTGGCCTTGAGCAAATTATAAACTTTCTGGGCCTCCATTTCTTTATCTCTAAGATTCATGGGTTGGACTAAGTAATTAGATGATGAAGTGGATAGAGCACTGATAGAGCTCTGGGTCTGGAGTCAGGAAGACTTGAATTCCAACCCAGCCTCAAATACTCATTAGCAGTGCCACCTTGCACAAACCATTTTGTTTCTATTTGCCTCAGTTTTTTTCAGCTGTAAAATGGGGATAATAGTAGTACTGATTGCCCAGAGTTGTTGTGAGGACTTAATGAGAGTATTTGTAAAGCATTTAGGCTAGTGCCTGGCACATAATAGGTGCTATATAAATCCTGGCTGCTATTATTATTTTTCTATGCATATAATTATTATTTTATTATATGTATAATATTATTTGTGAATAGTAATATTATTATTATTCTATGAAACAGCTTTCTGGAGAGAAAACACACAGGCTCTGCACTTAGCTCTGCAATCTCCTATCTGTGATTTTAGCTACAGTTTCTTCATCTGTAAGATGAAGGGGTTAATCTCAGTGGTCTCTAACAATACTCTCAAGTCTGGATCTTTAACTTTATGGTCTCTAAGGTGTTTTATTTTAAAAAATGATTCTCTTATTTTTAAAATACACATTTCTTTATGAATCAGATATTTTACTTTTCTAGAAATCTTTTGAATTAGGAAGTTATGAGAAGTAGAGGACTGTGGGGCAGGGGTCAGAACATCAAGGGTAGGGGGTCCTGTGGAGGAAGAGAAGAGCCTTGCAGGGCATAGGGAAGGTGGCAAAGTCTTGAAAACAAGCTTTGACAAGTGGTTTTGTGAAGCAGCAAACCAGGGGATGGGTATATGGGAGGGTTGTGGGTAGAAGTGAAGGGGGGGTTAGTTCTGTAGCCTGCTTGAAATTGCCCTCTGGATTCTGATTCCCAGAGAGCCCAAGGGTCACCGCTGAACAGAGAAGAACTAGAAGTGAGACTGAGCAGGGCCAAGTGTAAGGATCCAGGGATAATACAGACCCTGGCCCTAATCTTTAGCTATGCCAACCTCAAAGAACTCCAAGACATTCTTGTCCAGGTACCTGTGGGAGACCTCCTGAGGGACGGGGTGGGAGACGGAAGGATGGGCTCCGGGCAGGGGACCGGGCAATGTCTGGCGTTTCACAAATCCTAGTGACCCAGGATTTTTAACACATCTTCTCTAGCTCTCAGGCTGAGTGATGTGGTGAGGGGAGGGAGCTGCACCCAGGAAATGGCCTGGCATTTAGACTGTCTGCTACCTTTCCTTGGGTCTCTTGCCTCTGTTTTCCTTTGGAAGTCCCTGGCTGGGGGGGGGAGGCCCTGGGCTGCCCACAGACAAGTGGATAACATGTTTTGGGGAAAATACTTGTGTTTGTTTCAGCTGAATGGCTCTCTCTGCCACGCTGCCACTAGGAAAGCTTTGTGGACCCTTATGCTACAGGGACGACTGGATTTTAAGGATACCCCATCCCTGCGCTGGTGGTTCCAGGATTTCCTCCAGCCCTTTCTGACATCACTGTCCAGAGATGAACGATGCTTCCCCCTCAATACCCTGAACTGCAAACAATACCAGGCTTTGTAGGTTTGCTAGACACTGGATTCTTTTTCCATCTTCCCAGAACCCAGATGGGGAGGCTAATCAAAATCAACAACTTTATTTCCCCCAACATAGAAGGTGTTTGGGCTTTATTTTCTCAAAATACAGAACCGATCGTTCTGGGTTGTGGCTGGGAGGTGGGAGGGAGAAATAGAGAAGGGGAGATGGCTCTGTACTTAAGGAAGCCCTTCGTCTATGGCCCTTGGTGCCCCATAGTTCTTTGCTCCTTACCCTTAGGGAGCCCCCTGGGAGTATGAGGGAAGATAGTATTCTTGTCCTCGGGGAGCCTTGGCCTGGGCAGGTTGAAATATAACCCCCATCCTCGGAGAGTTAAATCTCAGTAGAAGACCCTTCTCCCATCCTTGGGAAATATTTGGTCTGAGATCTGCATTCTCTACCCCTTCCCCTACCAGGAATCTTTCATTTTAAGGGAAAGTATGGTCCCTGCTCATTCAAAAGGCCACATGGCTCCCATAAGTCTGAAGGAGAACCACATCCCTGTTTTTGTTACTGAAGGAGATAACATCTCCCCCTCCTGGGGGAGCCTGCAGTGTGAGAGCAAGACATGATCCTCCATCAGGGAGCCTCCAGTTGTAGGTAGAGATATGGCCTCTGCCCTCAGAGAGCCCCTTCCAGAGGGGACTTGTTCTTGGGGTGCTCCCAAGCTGCCCCTTATCCTTAGGGAGCCCCCTGAGGGAGCCCTTAGCATGAGAGACAGACATCATTTTTGCCCTTTCTCCTTTCTGATGGGGAGATGTAGCTCTTGCTTCTAAGGAGCCCCCAAACTGAGGGAGGAGACAGAGTCCTCATGTCTGAAGGGGAGATAATGGCCTCCACTCCCAGGGAACTTGCCTGAGGAAGAGAGAAATGGCTCTGGCCCTCAGGGAACCCCCTTCCTAAGAGAAAAATAAATCAAATCTGTCTAAACACTCACAGTGAGGCCCGGTATCACCAGAAGCAGAACCTGGAGACAGACTTACATTACTGGGCACAGAAACTGTTTTCCCAATCAGGTTCCCATCCTAAAGCCTCATGTGTCCTGTCTCATTCTCACACACATTTCCATTAAAGGCTCGAATCTGTCTCTTCGCTAAGGGTAGAAAAGCAAGGAATTAGTGGTTTACTTAGAACCTGCCAGCCCTGTCCCATCAGTCCAGTTAAATCCTGCACATGCCCTGTCTCTCTGTGGCTGCTGTTTCAATTCTCACAAAAGTCTCCAACTATCTTGTGAAAATACCTTGCTCACTGCAAGATTCCATACGGATGTGAGTAGAAGAGCATGAGAGGATTAATACAAGTATATGGGAGAATTCACAAGGAAAAGACCTGAAGCTGTTATTGGACCACAAGCTGCATACAAATCAATAGTGTCATTGATTTTTAGGGAAAAAAAAAGCAAATGTGTTCTTAGATTACATTAATAGACGCGTAGACGCGTCTTGTCTAGAAAAAGAGAAGTTTTCACCTCCCATCCCATCGCCTGTGAGAACACAACTGGAATATTGCTTCCAGTTCTGGACACCACATTTTAGGAAGAATATTAATAAACTGAAGTGTGTCCAAAAGAGTGATCCGGGGAGCCATAACTACAACAGACATGGATCATTTGAAGAAATTGGATATTTCAGAGTCTGGGTGGAGGGGGGTCAGTCATATGGAAGAGGTATCTTTAGCCTTGCTCTACTTGGCTCCTTGTTAACAATTAGCAATAAGGTAGCAAACTCTCTGTCATGGGAGGACGTCAAGCAAGCCCTAGATAACCAGTCTCTGAGGGAGTTATCCTGAGGATTTCTTTCTGTGTTGAGACTGAACTAGGTAAGCCCTTCTATGGAGAGAGATTCCACCCAGCCTAGATCAGTCTAGATTACAGCATCAGATTACTGATACTGTTTGTTTTCCCCTTTATCACCAGTCTAGTCTCCTGCTTATATCCCATCTCCTACAGGTACCTCTCTTACTCTAACCTGGAGCAGGGGAAGATGTCTTCCCCCCCATATATAGATAGATAGATAGATAGATAGATAGATAGATAGATAGATAGATAGGCAGGTATGCTATCATTGTTCTCTCTGATGGGGACGATGAAGCAGGGGTCATCTAAGGATCTTGTTGGGGGGATGTTGGGGTCTTGGACCATGTGAGTATCTGCTTTTCTAAAATATAGGCAGGTATGCTATCATTGTTCTCTCTGATGGGGATGATGAAGCAGGGGTCATCTAAGGATCTTGTTGGGGGGATGTTGGGGTCTTGGACCATGTGAGTATCTGCTTTTCTAAAAAGCCCCTGGGGTTGTGTCCCAGTGTTCAAGTGCTGGACATGGAATTTGAGGGGATGAGCCAAGAGACCCAAGAAGCTGTCTACACAACTTTCCAGCGGCCTGTCCTGACACGCCTGAACACCAGTGGTGAGGATCCTTCACCCACTTTCTCCTCCTCTTGGCTTTATAGTGGAGGAAAAAATGAGTTCGGAAGGCATAGGAGAGTGGAAAGTGGTAGTAGTGAAGGGAGGTGAGTGGGTGGGATGGCAAAAGGGGATACAAAGCAGAAGGGGAAATATATAGAACTTGGGAGCTGATGGAAAGAGAATAGAAAAAAGGAATGAAAAATGAACCTAAGAGGGGAAAAAAAAGTTGGAAATGGAAACTAGAGAAGGAAATCAAAGTAGCCTGGTAGAAAGGGACTGAGAAAATCTAGATGGCTGCTTATCCGTTCTTTCCCCTTCTGCCCCCTTCATTTCACCTCCCATCTCTGCCCTAATGCTGGTTGCCCACCCCACATGTCCTACCATGGATGTATCCCATCTGAAACAGGGAGGGGAAGGACTACTGGTGATGTGCCATGTCTCTGCCAGGGCTAAGCTGCGTTCCAGAGGCCAACAGCAGCACAGCCTGGTTGGATGCTAACCTGGGCCGATTTAGCCAATATGCCACCTATGAGGACCTGGTTACTTTCAACACTGAGTTTGATGGGGTAAGTCCCAGTATGAGGAATGAACAGAGTAATCGAGCAATTTTGGATTCCAGAGGTACCTAAGAGTTCCTAGTGGTCAGCCATGTTCATCCCAAGACTTAAAGGGCAATTCTGGTCCATGGAAAAGGATGAAGATCTCCAATAGAGTCATCCCATAATGGTCCTCTGTTACCAAATCCAGAGCTGTTTTTGTTCTATCCCACTGCTGGGAGTGAGATGGGGAACTAGGATGAATGTGGAGGTAGTTAGTCACTGGCCACATTTAGAATCTCCTGAGTTCCAGAATCAGTTTCTAGGGTTAGAGAGAATTCTGAGTTAGTCTGGAGCTGGGTTGGTTTAGAACCAATTTAAGAAGTTAGTTAAATATATTGAATTACATGCCATCTAGGAGAGGGGGAGGGGAGAAAGGGGGGAAATTGGAACACAAGGATTTCAAGGGTCAGTGTTAAAAAATTATGCTTGCATATGTTTTGAAAATAAAAAAACCAACAGAAAATTAAATAAATGAAAAGAAGTTAAAATGAGGTGATTTAGGCCAATTTCAATTAGAGATAGCCATCTGCATCCAGAAAGATGACAATAGGAACTGAATGTGGATCACAAAATATTTTCACCTTTTTTGTTGTTTGCTTTTTTTTCCTCATTTTTTCCCTTTTGATCTGCTTTTCCTTGGGCAGCATTATAAATGTGGAAATATGTTTAGAAGAATTGCACATGTTTAACTATATTAGATTACTTGCTGTTTAGGGGAGGGAGAAAAAATTGGAACACAAGCTTTTCCAAAGGTGAATGTTGAACATTATATTTCCATGTATTTTGAAAATAAAAAATTATTATTGAAAAAAAATAGGAAACTTTTGATGGTAAAAAAAAAGTTAAGATCCAGGGGCTGGTCTCAGTCTGTGGCTTGCATTAAGACTCTGTCTTAGGCCAGGGCTGGAGCTAGAGTTGAAGGTGGCCCCCGTTAGAAGTAGTTTCCATTTAGAGCTAAGGCCTGAGGTGTTCTGGGACTGGGGTCTACACATAAAAATAGGAGTCAGTTTAGGGCCAGATTAGAGGTCTTAAGATCACAGAGCTAGAAAAGGATAGGTTCTCAAAGGCCAGATAGTCCAGCCCTCTCATTTTATAGAACAGGAATGATTAACTCAAAGTCACACCAAAGGCAGAACCAGACATTGGACCCGGTTCTCTGATTACAGAGGCACTGTGCTTTTCACCTTTCTTCCTGTGTCCAGATCAGATACTGTTTCAGAGTCTAGATTTTGGCCTGGGATGGGGTTGCATCTCTAGGTTAGCTGCGGCCAGAGTTAGAGGGCGGTCTGTGTCCTAAATTGTATCAGCCTTTGCCTGGGCTTGGATCTCAAAATGAGAGGCAGCCTGGATAACGGAGAGAGGTTAAATCAGCTGCTCCCCAAGTCTGTGCATAACTAGAGATAGGGGTCAGTCCCGAGTCTAGGAGTCATTTTGGTACCCAGTTTTCCCCAGTGGAAAAATAACTGATGAGTTAAGGGGATTCCCCTTGACCTTGACTGAGACAATTAATCTCTTCCCCAGAGTTTTGGCTGCTGGCTATTGCTTGACGCCACCTAGAGGCCTCTTTCCTAAGAGTCAGAGCTCCGTCAGTTACTGCTCTCCCATCCCAGAGGATGCTCCAAGTTGGCTTAGTCTAACCCCTTTATCTTCCTTCCCCCTTGGCTCGTCCCCAGCTCCAAGTCCTGGACCAGCTCACTTTGAGGCAGCTGGCCCAGCTTGCAGCCGCCAGAGGTGCCTTAAATGAGACCATGGTGGAGGGATTTCCAAACAACTTCCCTCGTCAGGTAAGGACCGCTGTGGCCTCCATCACTCACAGCTGACCTCAGGCCCCAGCTGGACCCTCCAGAATCTTCCCACTAATGCTAGGAAGGGCTGAAAGGTGCAGAAGGGATGGAGGGCAGGGCAAGTGAAATCCAGACACCTGTCTGTGGTCAGCCTGGCTGGCGGAAATGGGCAAAGTTTGGGGGAGATGGCTTCACTTCATCTTCCAGCACTAAATTTGTGATCCTACGGTGATGTTGGGGTGCTTGAAATGCTCGGTTCTCTCATCTGTAAAATGGAGGATTTGGACTAAAAAGGCCTCTAGGTCTATGATACTATGGCTGATTCCTTTGGATTATTATTTATTAATTTGATAATAATTTTATTATATTATTCTATTTATTATATTATATTGTTAATAATTTAATAATTAACATTATTCTTTTTCTATGGGTTTTTTCTAAGCAACAGACTTCTCTGGGATAGAATTTAGAGGTCATCTAATTCATATTCCTCATTCTACAAATTAAAAAAAAAATTGAATGCTAAAGTGCCAGCCCTGGAGTCATCTTCCTGAGCTAAAATTACCTGTGTGATTCTGGGCAAATCACTTAATTCTGTCTTCTGCCTCAGTTTCCTCATCTGTAAAATGAGTTGGAGAAGGAAATGGCAAACCACTCCAACAAAACCCCAAGGAGGTCACAAATAGTGGAATATAATTGAAATGACTGAACAACCAAAGGCCAACTGCATCATTCTATAGATGAAGAAAATAGGTGAAGGGACTTGCCCAGCCATGATTTGAAGTCAGGTCACCTGTGTCCAAAGCCAGAACAGTTCTCACTATGCTGTAGAGGTTTGCGTGAGGAATGTAGGATGAATGCAAAGGTTCACACGTCAGCCTGATAACTCTCTTGATTCTTGATGAAATTCCTAGAGCAATAGCTCCTCTGTCACTAATCAAAGGGACCTTTCCCCTGCCTCCATGCCATTTCTTGACTTTTTCAAGCTTTATTGATAGGAACAATGTGGTAAAGTGAAAAGAAAACACTCTCTGAAGTCAGAGAATCCCTATTTAGATCCTGCTTCTGTCATCTTTGTAACTTTGCTCAAGCGGCTCTCTGCATCTCCTTTCCCTCTCTTATGAAGAGGAGGTGGGCTTGAATTTTACCTCAGACACTTACTATATGACCCTGCACAAGTTACTTAACCCTGATTACTTTCCCCAAAAAAGTGACACACCAATATACACGGGACCCTCTTTCCTTTTAGGGGCCCTCTGCCAGCTCAGTGCCATGAATTCCACCTGCCAACTTTCATTTCCAAAGCCTGAGCTAGATCCACATGCCATGCCTTAAACCCTGTACCCTGAATATGAGGAGGGCTGGAAGAATCACCTCAAAAGTTAACAGTTTTGGTCACAACACATAGATAGCTACAAGTGCACACAATTCCTTCCAATCACAAGGGAGAGGGATTTTCTATTCACATCTCTCACTCTTCTCTGGAACCTACCTTTTCACCTTGGGTTTCTTAGTAACTTTCCTGAGTCAAGATTCCCCCCATCTATTTGGGTGCTTTCCCAAGATCCCCCCTTGTAGAAAGGGAAACACATAGGCGGGAGAGAGACTCATCATCAACCCATAGCCACCCTCAAGGGCTCATTTATCACCTAGCAGCTGGTATTTGGCAAATGGGCCCCTTCGGGAGCATTGGGCAGGGAATTCAGTTCCCTGAGCTCCTGCCCTGCTCTGTAAGCAATTCACATCCAGGACTAGGGGACTAGAGTCTCCTTATCTCCATGCTTTTCCACAACCCCACTTCTCATCCCTGACAGCCCCGCTCCATTGTCAAGAACACTGGTTCTCAAAGTGTAGGCCAGAGAACCCTGAGAGTCTTTGACACCTTTTAAGAGGGTCTACACATTCAAAGTTAATTTTTATTTCTAATATGGTAGATAGCTATAACTATAACCCACATACACAAAAATTCTTTGGACAGATCCTCAATAATTTTCAATTGTATATAAAGATACTGATAACAAAAGTTTGAGAACCACTGGTCTAGAGGTAGAGGTCCTTCTTTTTTTTTAACCTGTGGAAACTGAGGCCCACTGGGGAGAAGATGTTTTCCCACGGTCAGTCACACAATGGACCAATATGAAAGAGAGAAATAAAATCCAGGTATTTTGGTCCCAAATATTTCTCTAGTAAGGAGAGATGTCAACTTTTCTGAATCTGGAAGTGCTAGATAATGTTAGTTATTGTTCTTACATTCAATTTATTTCTCCTTTTTTCGTTTTGTTGTTTTTTATGTAGCATCTCCTACCCTTTTGTTTCAGAAATGTTAGTTATACTTTGTAAATTAATTAATTAATTTTTTAAAAAAATAAAGTGCTTCCTTCTCTATTTTTCCTATTAAAAAAAAAGACGTGTTAGTCACTGTGACCACAAATGATTGTCCAACTCCATGGAGTTGGAGGCCTGGAACACTCAGTAGTTACAATATCCCATTATGTACCCTCAAGTCTCTATTTATGTTGGTTGGATACTAATTATATGTGTCTAACCCTATGTTAGGGAGGGCTTCCTGGAGGTGAGCCCCCTTAAAGGCACTGGGCATCAGAGCTTGAAATGACAGTGACTAACACGTCTTTTTTTTAATAGGAAAAATAGAGAAGGAAGCACTATATTTTTTTTAATTAATTAATTAATTAATTTACAAAGTATAAGTAACATTTCTGAAACAAAAGGGTAGGAGATGCTACATAAAAAACAACAAAACGAAAAAAGGAGAAATAAATTGAATGTAAGAACAATAACTAACATTATCTAGCACTTCCAGATTCAGAAAAGTACTTTGCAAATACTGTTCCCCTTGAGCTTAAACAACCTTGTTATCATCATCTCCATTTCAGAAGTGGGGAAAGTGAGGCAGAGATTAAGTGACTTGCCCAGAGTCACTTGGCTAGTAAGTGTCTGATGCTTCCTGAGAGTAGAGGCTGTGTTTCCTCTTCTTCCTTCTTCACCATGACATAGATTCAACCCAGGGAGCTGGGGATCTACAGAATGATTTGGGGACTAAGTTGAGCTGAATTGATTCAGGAAGATTAAAGAGAAAGGAATTCAGCTCTTGAACTTCCTACTCTACATACATATACATACATATATATAAAATTGTGTAAGATAATTGGACTATAAATTTAGGAAAGGTAAGATATATATGAGGGGCAGCTAGGTACAGAGCTGAAGTCAAAAAGTCTCATCTTCCCAAGTTCAAATTCAGCCTCAGATACTGTGTGATCCTGGGCAAATCACTTAACCTTGTCTGCCTCAGTTTCCTCATCTGTAAAATGAGTCAGTGAAGGAAATGGCAAACTATTCTGCTATCTCTGCTAAGAAAACCCCAAAAGAGATCACAAAGAGTCAGACATGACTGAACAACAACTGGCAAAAGTGATCGTGGGGGTCACCTAGTCCCATTCCCTCATTCTACAGATGGGGAAATTGAGACCCAGTGCGGGAAAGCAATATCATGGCACACACATAGTAAGTGTCATAATTAAATCCACACACTCTGACTTCAAATTCAGTGCTCTTCCCATTATATTATGTTGCGTCTCTGAGGCATAGTTTGAGGACTTTGGTTCCTTGGGATACTTTTGGATATTGTCTAAAATCTCATCCTTTTTCCATTCTATTTTTCCAATAAACTCCAGAGAGAGAACTGTGGAGACTGAATGTGGATCAAAGCATAGTATTTTCATCTTTTTTTGGTTTTGTTTTGTTTTTTTCATGTTTTTCCTCTTGATCTGATTTTTTTTTTGCGTAGCATGATAAAAATAGAAATATGTTTAGAAGAACTGAAGAACATGTTAACCTAAAAGAAAAGTTCATCCTTATAGCCTGAGATGGGGGCCTGAAAGTCTAGAGCTAGTCATTCTCCAGGCAGGTGGATAGCTTCCGGAGATAGGGTGGGGAGGGGTCAGGGGCATCCTCTGCCACCATATAGAGTAGGATGCCCAGACCCATTCTGTCTATCTCCCTCCTTCTTTGCAGGAGTCATTATTGAACAGGACCAAGGAGGTCATTGAGATTAGCCTTTCTTTCCTGACCAATGGCAGCGTTTCTGTGACCACGTGGACAGATGTACGGACGTTATTCTATTTCTATTTCCTTCAAAGTAAACTTCTCCCTACAGAGAACACCGGCTGCCCAGCCTTTCAAGCCATGTGAGTGAGCCATGCATCTCTGGCAGGGTGGGGGTCAGGGGAGGGGGCCCAGTGGCAGGGATGGGACAGAGCTTCTCTGGCACACAGTTCCAGCTTCTTCTAGTTGGGAAGAAACGAACAAACTGGTGCTAATCACAGGACAATGATCAAGATGACCACGGAAGCTTAAAATTTAGGGGGCCCGAAACCATGCTTGTAGGGATCAGTTGAAGGAAGTAGATGTGTTTGGTTAGCTTGGACAAAAGATGAATAAGTGGAAGTTGCAAGAAGGTGGATTTTAGCACAGGAATTTAAGCTCCTTGAAAATGGATTGCTTTGATTTTCTTTGTACCTTTACATCTAGCAGACAGCAGGAGTTAATAAACACTTGGTTGGTCAAAATGTAAAGAGAAGCTTCCTAAAAAACAAGAACTGTTCAATAATTACAGAATTGCCTGTCTAGAGTTGTAAAAGACTTTAGAAGTCACCTAATCCAACACCTTCATTTTACGGATGAGGAAGTCAAGGCTCAGAGAACCGAGGTCATCCAGCAATATCAGAGACAAGATTTGAATTTTAGTTCTCTAGTTCTAATGCTCTGATCACCACCTCAGACAGTGGATGAGCTTAGGAGGTAGTGAGTGCCACATCTTGTGAAGTGTTCAAGTAAAGGTTAGAGGACCAGTTGTCAGACACTGTAAAGAGGATTGCTTTTTCAGCTTTAGATCGGACTAGATTGATTTTCTTTGTTCTGCACCTCTCACTTTTAGTGTGAGCAATGGTCCAAGTATCCTGAAGGGTCGGGAAGAAGAGGTCTATCATCACATCTACTCCTACCTGACTGGTAAGGCACAGAACTCCTCGGCCTGGGCCTAAAGGGCCCAGGAACGACAGGGGAACTGGGGAAAGACAGAAATGGTCTCCAAGCCTCCCCTCTCTGTGCCCTGAGCTCCCCAACCACTACCTGACCTCCTCTCTCCCTCTCCTCCTCTCCTCTAAACTGCTTATGTTATGACATCTGGGGATCCTGCTTTTTGCCAAGTGGTGGAATAATAAGATTTACAACTCAAGTGGACCCTGATGATCAATTTGCTAGACTGCTCGTTTTACAGATGAGAAAGCTGAACCTACAAAGTTGGATCAAATGAGATAATCAAGTGAGGGCTTAGCCCAGCCCCTGGCACGTAGTAGGTGCCAAATGAATGCTTTTTCCTCTCTTCCCTTCCCCTTCCCTCTGTATCAGATCACAGGTTCTTAAGATTGAGAACTAACTTAATAAACTAATAGGTTAATGAGTTACCTCTCAGGTAATATATGTGCATTTTAACAGTGTCCTTCAAGGTCTTATCCCAAAGAGTGAAGTTTCTAATGGAGTTTCAAACCCTGTGGTAGGCTATAGGGAATAAATATATTTGAAGGAGATGGAGTGCTGATAAATGTTTAAAAGCCAGTTTGGGTGGGGGATGTAAGCATGGCACATTTTAAAATTTAATCTTCATTATTTACATTTTCTTGATCATTTTCTTCAGTCTAGGCAAACAGCAAATCAATAAACCAAGCACGTATTTGTAGCATTTACCAGTTTCTCACTGAACATTTATCATTTATCATTCCAATTGGCTCCAGCACGCCTCTGTTTAAAAGTTTCTCCTGGCACTCCTCCTATGCCCATGTATATTCCACTTAAACAGAAATCTGATCCTGTGACTCCATTTTGATGATTTCCCATGATCAATCCCCCAGGTACCCAGTCCAGACCCCGGTGTTACAATCTAAGTGATCCCCTTAGCCATGGCTGGTTCACAGCCTACTTGGGTCATTATATCCACCTGAGCAGTGTTGATGACATCCGTGACTTCTTGGGCTATGACCAGCAATTGGTGAGTGGGGCGTGGGCCCAGCTTCCTTGGGAGACCTGCTCTTTAGTTGGGAAGTGGGCCTGAAACACAGAGCAGAAACCAAGGGCCTCTCTCTGGGGGTAATTTCCTAGCTTGTAGATGACTCAAGCTACCTGGATCTCACCAGTAGCCATTTATCAGAATTGTGGTTTAACCGTATCAGGCCTTCCTCCTACCACATCTTTTACCCTTTTGTCTTCCAAGGGGCTTTCTCTTGACTTCCAGATCAGAAGGGAGAGAGAGGAGTTTCAGGGTCTCTTGGACCCCCTGCCTGCTTTCTTACTGCCTAGTTTATGATAGATCTGCTGCCTGCTTTGCATTAGGACTGAACCTGGCTTTCACAGCCAAAGTTCTGGAAAGTTATTCTGATTTTCTTCCTCTTGATCTGGTTCGTTCTCCAGTTGCAGAAGCTAGCCTCTCAACAGGACAGCCTCCAGCTGTTCAGTCAGCAGGACATCCCCAGGAACGTGATGTGGACACTCACCTCTGCTCTTCTGGCTGAGATCCCTAACATCACCATCTCCGAGTAAGGGGAAGAGGGAAGGAGTTGTGTTATGATTGCCCCTATTTAACAGAGAAGGGAAACCAAGGCTAAAAACAAAAACAAAAACAACTTGTTCACAGAAGTTGGGTTTTTTAAAACAACAAACATTTTATTATAGTGGAGTTTTTTTTAAATAAGCCTGACTCATTAAATAATTAAAAACCCAAATTATTACCTAATACTACTTATTATCAACTATTCCAAACAAACCGAATCTGCTTAGAACAAACAATATATATATCTGAACACAGAATTTTTGGAAAGAAGAGCATTTCCCATGTGGTAGATCTTCTGGGAAAGTCCTTTGCTTTTTATCTTGTGTCAGCCTATTTTCAGTGGGTGACTTAAAAAAATAGCATATGTTGGGTTTGGGGGTCAGTTCTTCCTCTCTCTGAAAACAAGGAGATTAAATTCCTTTCCCAGGCTAGGGAAAGCAGATCCATTTTGCTATCAGCTAGAACAAAATGTAACACGGAAGGTAAAATAAACACATTTGACTACCTATGAATGTGATATATTCTGATGTCATCCAGCAGTTTTGTGTATAATAATAATAATAACATATATATGTATACATATGTATGTATACACACACACACACATATATATATATATATAAATTATTATGTGCCAGTCACTGTATCTAATGGCTTTACAATTATTATCTCATTTGATCCTCACAACATTGGGAGTTAGGTGCAATTATTATTATCCCTATTTTGTGAAAGTGATTTACCTAGGGTCATACAGCTAGGAAGTACTTGAGACTGTATTTTAACTATGGGGTCACCTAGCTGGCCCCAAAGAGCAAGTAGTATCCACTGATGTGACTAAAAACTCTCATTTCATTGCTAGAAACATAGGATTAAGAGCTACAAGAGATCATTGGCAAACCCCCTTATTTTATTGATGAGAATTCTGAGGCAAAGAGAGATTGGTGATTTGCCCAAGATGACATGAGATACACTGGCATTTTTCCTCTAAACCATGAGCCTCAATGGAGGACAACTCAGATTCTTAATTTCAGGTTTCCTGGGGACAGATTGCAAGGAGTTTGTAAACTTGAGTAAAAAAGAGAAATTGTGTCTTCATTTCATTTTGATTGATTTCCTTTGCAATCCTGTGTTTTTTGGTTTGTGCATTTAAAATGACTATTCTGAGAAAGGGATCCATAAGCTTTTTTCAGTCTTCTGGAGGGGTCCAGGACACAAAAAAGTGTTAAAGGAACCCAGACTCCTTGGCCTGGAGAGAGATCAAAATTTCCCCACCACTTAGCCTCACTGACACTCATCTCTCCCACAGGCTCCCAGACAAGCTCCTCTGCTTCTCACCTGAGGCCCCTGCCCTCCATTCCCTTGGAGAAGAGGCCCTATGGAAGGTTATAAGGAAACTGAATGACAATTGTGGACCTTCCCATAGGACTGACATGGATGCCTGGGCCCTGCGAGCCCCTTTGCCCCCTGCTCGGCAGGTAAAGGGCCCCTTTTCCCTAAACTGGGATTAGGGAGTTAGTTGGTAATCAGGGTTTAAGGCATGGTTGGAGCTGGGGGGAGGGTGGGATGGGAGTCAGCCTGTGGCAGGGAAATCATGTTTAATAAGATCAAAATCGTGAACGGTCCATGTTAATGTTTTAAGGCTTGAATTCACCTGGAATTGCAGAGCATGCTTCTGGAATATCCCAAAGGACAGTACAGTTTTACATCCTAAAAAAGAGAGTCCCTTCCCTGAGATGGCTCCCCAGCCTCCTAACTCTCCAGGTCCAGAAGTCACTACTTTGATCTCCTCTTCTTCCTTTGTGCCCTAGCCTTTTCCAGGACTGCTTTGATTGAGCAGTAACCATGATCTTGTTCTCCTAGTTGGCCACTCTGCTTGTGGGCCAGATCCCCGCATTTAACCAGAGCACCCTTGTTGCCCTGGGTCAGCAAGCAGTGGGCTTGACCAAGGGACAGATCGCCATGCTGTCTGAGGAGGACGTGGCTGCCTCGGTGAAGGCTCTTGGGAAAGTCATTGGATGGGACCAGGGCCAGGTGAACGAGCTGGTGTCCAAGCTTACACCTGAGCAGCTCCTGGTAAGAAACTCCCTCCCTCCCTCTTGCCCTTTTTCCCTCCCTCCTTCTCTCCCTCTTTCCCTCCCTCCTTCTATTTCTTTCTCTTTTTATTCTTCCTCTCTTCCTTCCTTCTTTCTTTCTTTCCTTCTTTCATTTCTTTCTTTGTTTCTTTCTTTCTCTCTTTCTTTTTCTCTCTTTTCCTCTATTTCTTTCTCTCTCACTTTCTTCTCTTTCTCTGTCTTCCCTTCCCCTTCCCTCTTCTTTTCTCTTCTCTCTCCCTCCTTCTCTCTTCCACTCTTTCTTTTTCTCTTTATCTCTCTCTTTTTTCCTTCTCTCTCTTTCTCTTTTTCCCTCTCTCTCTCTTCCTGTCTCCTTTTTATGTCTTTTTCTCTCCCCTCTCCTTCCCTATCCTCTTCTCTTCACTTTTCTATTCTCTTATCTCTCTCTTTCTCTCTCTCTGTCTCTCTCTCCCCCCTCTTCCCTCTCCCCTTCCTTCTCCTTCTCCTTGTCTCTCTGTATCTGTCTGTCTGTTTGTCTCTCTCCTTCATGCTCTAGGAAAAGATCAAAATTTCAGTCATTTCCAGGAAGGAAGAATTTTTTTTCATTTTACACCAATCCCATTCCACTCCATCCCATACTAGAGCATCCCACATTAACTCATCTCATTCAGCCCCAAGCATTTTATTCAATTTATTCCATCTCCTATTTCTGTTTCACATTATTCCTCATTATTCTATTTCAACTATTTGCATTCATGGCCCACCAAGGGGCACAGTGCTGTCTAGCACTAGATAGAATGCTAGACTTGGAATCCAGAAGAGCTGAGTTCAAATTCCGTCACTTATTTAGTTGTGTCATTTAATAAATTACTTAAACTTTTGTCTGTTTCAGTTTCCTCATATGATAAAATGAACATGTACCTCCTATGGCTATTGTGAGAATAAGATAAGACAAGGCTTGCAAAGCGCTCTGCAAATCTTTAAGTGCTAATAAATGCC